>NC_030809.1:37138675-37441705 GCF_001704415.2 Capra hircus | reverse complement strand
CTCTTTTTCATTAAATCCTAGTGAGTCCATTACAGAAGAAACCCTGAAAAAGGCAAAGGAGATTGGGTTCTCAGACAAGCAGATTTCAAAATGCCTGGGGCTGACTGAGGCCCAGACAAGAGAGCTGAGGTTAAAGAAAAACATTCATCCTTGGGTTAAACAGGTAAAGGAATAAAAGAATTTTTCTTTCTTCCTAGGATTCCACGGGTAAAATATGGGCACCAATCACAGGAGCCATTTTTAATAGAAAGAGGTGGAATTTGAAAGTGAATTTACTTGTTCATCTGATGTGCATGATGTCACTTATTTTATTCAGCACAGGATTGATTTATGATTTAAAGGGGAAAGGATGTAGGGGCATTGGGATGTAGAAGGAAGAGTGAGAACATGATTTTCTTGGCCTGAATGAAAAAAAAATTAAAATGACCTCTCCTCTACTTTTTGACCCATGTGCAAATATATCAGTAGTAAGAGAAATCCTTAGTGTAATAGAAAGGCTTGAAATGCCCTAGTGTAGTGGCTGACTCTCTTGAATAGTTATCTCTTTTGGCACTGACTTTTTACAGGGTAATACTTTATTTTAAGTGCCCTATCATTATGATCCATTTAGTATTCATTGTGATAGGGCTGGGCATAATGAGCTCATCTAGTATTCATGACAATCACACTAGAACTTTCATAGGTGTACCGTTGTGATTCTTTTTGGCCTTTAGGAGAAGAGATGCTTTGGCTTAAAGTACCACCAGCTGGTTTTTGTCCTTTAAAATCATTGGCTTTTCCCTGTGTGCTCAGGGGGCACACACATAACCTTAGGTCTGGGACTTGATGCCAAATATTTCCTACTCAGCGATTATTATCTTTCTTCCTTCTCACTTGCCTTACATTAGTTTGCCCTGTTGGCCCCAAAATCTTGCTCACTAAGCTGAGCTCCTGGCCCTTGAGAGCTAAATTGATTTACTTTCCCCAAATATGTTCAATGAGATCTAGTCCCCTTCCCTACTTGTCTATGCTTTGTGGTATTTAATCATCCCATTGAGCAGTGCCATAGGTAACTTCAGTCCTATGCATTAATCTGAAAACCAAAGACATCCATATATATATAGATCATTTTGTTCTGATTTTAGGTTTTATTTGTAATTGCTTAAGACAGATGGTTGGGTAAGTTTTCCTGGTAACCAGTTGACTATAATGAGCATTTTCTTGTGTTCCTGAGAGCTAATGCACAGTAATCTGATACTCTGTAATGTGTATTGTTATTCATTGCCCAAGAGATAGCTAAATCATATTGTTTTTTTTCTCTGCTCTCACTTCTATAATTAGAAAGCAACTGGATGATACATACATTTTTCTTGTCTTTATATTTGATAGAAATGGGCATTAAAAGAATATGAATGCAGAACCAAAAAAAATCCACAATCTTCTTGAAAAAAAATTGTATTAAAGAGGAATAAAAATCCACATGTAAAAAAAAAATTTAAAAAAATCCACATGTATGTATGTATTTATTTCATGTATGTATTTATTTCTCTTTCAGATTGATACACTGGCTGCAGAATACCCATCAGTAACAAACTACCTCTATGTTACTTACAATGGTCAGGTAGGAACTGTCAAAGTTCTATAATACAGAAAGCTCTACATTTAGTAGATGGTCTATTTACTAGTATATTTAGTAAATAAAAATGACATCATTTGAATTGAATGTAATGATGTACTTTTGTACTCAGTCTTTTAAGAATTGCCCTAAGATGATGAAATAAAACAAGGGGAGAGATAAAGATAATGGTTACATGATTGACACAACAGTATAAATTAATAAAAAAAGACTGGTGACATAAACATAAAATTATACTGTTTTCTCATGGCTAATTGAAAATACTGAATAATTTTTTACAAATAATTAGGGTTTATATAACATTTCATACTTATGGATTCCCAAAGACTAATAGAAGATGCATATCAACAAAAGAAAGAATGATAAAGACACACTCAAAGCATTGTACAGTTTAGCTAGAGGGAAGAATAACATAATAATTGCCACGTCTTCCTTTTTCTCCCCCTTAGGAGCATGATATCAATTTTGATGATCATGGAATGATGGTGCTGGGCTGTGGTCCATATCACATTGGTAAAGTGATAATTTATATTTACATAGAACTTTTCAGTTTATATAGTACTTTTCACATATGTTAATTCCATTATTCTAAGAACTATGTAAAGTAAATGCTATCAAAATAAAAATTTTACAAATTAGGAAACAGAGGTTCAGAGCTATGTATCCCAATGTATACAACTATTAAATGTAAGAAGTGAAGTGAAGTGAAGTTGCTCAGTCGTGTCTGACTCTTTGCGACCCCATGGGCTGTAGCCTACCAGGCTCCTCTGTCCATGGGATTTTCCAGGCAATAGTCCTGGAGTGGATTGCCATTTCCTTCTCCAGGGGATCTTCCCACCCCAGGGATCGAACCCGGGTCTCCCGCATTGTAGACAGACACTTTACCATCTGAGCCACCAGCAAATGAAAGAAGTAGGGCTCAAATGTAGGTCTCAACCACAAATTCCATCTTCTTCCCTTTTATCTTGTTATCCCGTTTTCATTTTCATTCTCTTGAGCTAAACTTAGCCTCTTACTGGGGTTGGCGAGTGAATTACACTTTAACTTTTTCTCTTTCTGTAGAATTTTTCACAAAGATCTGTATTTGCTCAATAACTTTATACATAAAAGAGTAATCGTTTTTGTAGATCCAATGTCCGACTTAACATATAATGTGGGTTGGCATCAGATGCAAAGAGCTCATCTCATTGGGACCCAGGAAGGGTATCACATAGTTTAATTAAAACATTCTCACCAGAATTTGTTGTATTTCTCCCAGTCACTTGAAATTAGATATTTAATAATGAATCAAGATCTATTACAGTTGCAAAGTATATATTTAAATAGATATTTCTTAGCAAGTATATCTAACATCTAGCCTCTGCAAGGTGTTCTAATATGGAAATGATAAAACATATGATTTAAATGTATTTTAAACATAGAGTTTATTACAGTTTTTACAATTAAGTGTTTCAGGATATGGTAGTTTGCCAATTTTTGGCCAAATCTTAAAGTAGGCAGAAAGCGTTTATACCTTTGCCACTTTATCTTATGCTTAAATAGCCTGGACACCTTCACCAGGACCTACCCTTCTCTAAACCTTTCTTCTTTCCTTTTCAAATTTCACTTAATTTATGCAACCATTCTACATTGCTTTAGGGTCTAAGAAAGATTAGCTGAGCTAATAATCAAGTGTGTACTTAATTGATAGTGAGATTTAACATGCTACTATATTTGGACAACTTATTATGCTGACAAGCATTTTTAGGAGACAAAGTCCTAATGCAAAGGATTAGTACAAATCCCTGAACTTCAGTTCTATGGCATCTCAGTAGAGGTGATATTTTGAGGCATTTAGGCCATTATTATACATCAAATCACTTCCTAGAAGGTCACTCACTCTGCATGGGGTGGCCTTGCCAAGCTTAAAAGGATATGCTTGGAAAGGCCAGGACTTTCCAATCAATCAAGACATGTCAGAGCTGCAAGGTACCTCAGGGATCATTGGGTTTGGCTCTCAGACAGCAGGGTAAGTGGAAGGACTTAAACAAGAACTCAAATGTTCTGATCACAAACTTTATTGTGTGTGCTGAGGTCAATATGTTCACTTTGAGTTTCTTTTCAGTAAATGAGGTTTGTAGAAATTATTATTATAGTTCTCCTCCATTAACTTTGAGGTTCTGAATGTTCCAAATACTGAGATTACCTCTCGCAGAACTTAATATACAAAGCAAGCTAGCCCGTCATTGTGGTTTAATGAGTCCTCGTTTTTCATAATAATAGTATAGTAGGAACTAGTATGCATAATATCAATAGATCTGACATTTATATTTTGGAAAAACATTGAATTGAAAGGGCATTAGCTTCCTTAGCCTTGAGTGACTGGCAATATATTTCTGCTTCTCTTTGTGTTATAACTTCAGGATTCTCTTCCCCTCTCTCCCCAATTTCATTGTCTCTGTAGGTAGCAGTGTAGAATTTGATTGGTGTGCTGTCTCCAGTATCCGCACATTGCGTCAGCTTGGCAAGAAGACAGTGGTGGTGAATTGTAACCCTGAGACCGTGAGCACAGACTTTGATGAGTGTGACAAACTGTACTTTGAAGAGTTGTCTTTGGAGAGAATCCTGGACATCTACCATCAGGAGGTAAAAAAAGAAAAAAAAAGGGAAAAAAAAGAATAAAAATATATACAATGCATACTTTATATATGTATATCCATGTATGTAGATTTATGTGGCAATTTACCTTCAGAGAAAGAGCTTCTGGTGTCTTCCATTATCTAATTTTGAGATGAAACTCTGAAAAATAATCACTCTAGCCTTAGATTCTTGAGGCCGTGGCACAGAATAATTCTTTTTCATTTAAAATACACCTTTTCTTTCTCAGCGTTCCATCTATACTGAAAATTCTTCTTGGTAACATGTGCTAGACACATATTAATTAGCATAAGACAGCCCCAATAGATATTTTGTAAAGCCATTTAATTGATCATGTAGACCCACGATAAGAAGCCTCTCTTTAGTTCACATTCTGTTGTTTAATGATGACCACTTCTCAGAGGAGACAAGTTAGTCATTCACAAAAGACTGGTTAATTCTTTGTGCTACAGATGAAGCTATTAGTATTCAGTGTAAAAATCAATGAGTTCATTCTAAATGATTTTGGTAGCATTATAGCCTTCTCTTAAGTAGCTCTTCTACTTCTATTCCAATATTATAGAGTGTATCTTCACTGTGGATTTATATGATCCTAGGTTAACAAGTTATTTTACAATTAAAAAAATGCCTACTTGAAAATTTTAGTCTTGCCTTTTGAAGTTGATTATAATTAATTTCCTACTGCAGAGAATCATCCCTCTGTACAAAATATGGCCGCTTAAGGCAAAAACAATTAACCTGGAGCCACAAGACTTAAATTTTTGACTTGAAACTTTGTTGATTTGTGCCAGTTATTTAAATTCTCTGTGCTTCATCTTTGTTGTTGTTGTTAATGAATCATATGAGTGTTAAAACATGGTACATGTAGGTACTGTGATGGTAACATAGATTTGTGGTTGAGATTGCATTGTTGAATATAAAGTATAGTGCTAGAACAATGTGATGATTTTATTATTGTGAAAAGAAATAGACAAATTTAGGATTAATGTATAATCATAGTTTTTTATTTAGGCCTGGCCTACTAATCTTTTAATATAATGAAACGAAACCATTAGGTACAGCTTCCCAGGTGGCTAAGTGGTGAAGAATTTGGCTGCCAATGCAGGAGATGAGGGTTTGAGCCCTGGGTCAGGAAGATCTCCTAGAGGAGGAAATAGCAACCTACTCCAGTATTCATGTCTAAAAAGTCCCATGGACAGAGGAACCTGGCAGGCTACAGTCCACGGGGTCGCAAAGAGTTGGACACAACTGAGCACAGCACGCAAACCATTAGGTAGAATATACACAATTTTCAGTTCTTTCACTGACCAGACTTTTCTCATAATTTCTTTATTCATTTTAGATAAACTGGTGGAGATCAAAGCAAGTACATATTCTACAAATATTTCTTGAGTATCTTTTAAAAATCAGGTTCAGTAAGATCAGTTCAGTTCAGTTCAGTCGCTTAGTCACGTCCAGCTCTTTGCGACCCCCATGGAGTGCAGCACGCCAGGCCTCTCTATCCATCATCAACTGCCGGAGTTTACTCAAACTTATGTCCATTGAGTCAGTGATGCCATCCAACCATCTCATCCTCTGTCTTCCCCTTCTGCTCCCACCCTCAATCTTTCCCAGTATCAGGGTCTTTTCCAATGAGTTAGCCCCTTCGCATCAAGTGGCCAAAATATTGGAGTTTAAGTTTTAGCATCTGTCCTTCCAATGAACATTCAGGACTAATTTCCTTTAGGATGGACTGGTTGGATCTCCTTGCAGTCCAAGGGACTTTCAAGAGTCTTCTCCAACACCACAGTTCAAAAGCATCAATTCTTCAGTGCTCAGCTTTCTTTATAGTCCATCTCTCACATCCATTCATGACTACTGGAAAAGCCATAGCTTTGACTAGACAGATCTTTGTTGGAAAAGTAATGTCTCTGCTTTTTAATATGCTGTCTAGGTTAGTCATCTTTTCTTCCAAGGAGCAAACGTCTTTTTAATTTCATGGCTGCAGTCACCATCTGCAGTGATTTTGGAGCCCCAAAGGATAAAGTCTATCACTGTTTCCCCATCTATTTGCCATGAAATGATGGGACCAGATGCCATGATCTTAGTTTTCTGAATGTTGAGTTTTAAGCCAACTTTTTCACTCTCCTTTTTCACTTTCATCAGGAGGTTCTTTAGTTCTTCTTCGCTTTCTGCCATAAGGGAGAAATATTCAGGGAGGATAGAGAGCTGTAAAACCAGGCACTTACCTTTGAGACGTTGAAATAAAACTGGGATTAATGACATAATATCTGAAAAGTTACATAATTATTAAAAAATATTAAGAAGCATTACAAGCGGTAGTGGCAGGCAGTTAACACGTAGTTAATGATTTCTGTATGAAGTGGTTTAAGGAAAGATGGAAAACTTCTATAGTTGCCTTCATACATATGAATGCTAATGAAGTCCTATAACTGAATTCAGTATGATAAAAATAAATAAACTGGCCCTGATTTGAAGCTAAAATTGTTTTCTTTTTTTAGTGCCACTACATGTACTGAGGTAATTTTAAATGTTGTGTTGAAGAGCATAAGAACAGTATACCATTGATACATTCTTTATGCTACCCTACAAGAAATGTGACTTTAATATATCACATGCACACATCAGGCACATATGTGTGTATATTTGTGTATACGTTTCCTTGTATAAGCTTGTTATGTATCACAGCAGGCTTTACAGGCATTGTCTCTCATAACGGATGTGCATCAACCTTCAGGAGGCTGCCCTTGTTCGACCTTGGATGCCCCTAGTGATCAGGAAGGCACTGAAGCATTCAGTAGTAAATTTGAAGAAAATTGGAAGCACGTCTAATCTTATTTAAAAGCACGCATTTGAGTCACTTAGAAGGGCAATAGGCTTTCCCAAGGATACATAGCTACATGGGATGATAGAAAATATGATAGGTCCCTTGGTCCAGGTCACTTGGTTGAGTTCAGGACCAAGCTTGTTTCCATGGCATCAAAGGAGCACCTCGAAAGAAAACCTTGAGGGGAAGTCAGAAAAGTGATGTGCCCTGTGAGAAAAGCAGGCTGCTTTGGAGGGATGTCTGGATCAGAAGTTGAGTGAGAGAGGATGCTAGAAATCCTGAAATCTCCTTCCACTTCTTCTTCTTCTTCTTCTTCTTTTTTTAAAATAGAAAAATTTGTAGTGATATATCCCTTTAGCTGCAGGCATTTTTTTTTTATACTTGTAAAGGGCAAACCCTTTAAAGTGAAGTCATTAATTCCTTATGATTGTATTCATGGATTCTGCTCCCTGAGAAGAGCTTTACATTTTTATTTTTTATGTTTTGGTGTGTGAGTGTGGAGAGGAGCCAAGACGTTGAGAAGTGGGTGTCTGCCATCTATAAAGCTTCCCAGGTGGTGCTAGTGGTAAAGAACCTGCTTGCAAATGCAGAAGACTAAGAGACAAGAGTTCAATCCCTGGGTCAGAAGATCCCCTGGAGAAGGGCAGGACAACCCAGTCAAGTATTCTTGCCTAGAGAACCCCCATGGATAAAGGATCCTGGGGGACTACAAAGACTAGGACCCTACTGAAGCGACTTAGCACACCATCTACATGGCTTTGATGGATGATATTTTTTGCCTGGTTCAGTTTTGCTTAGGACACTCCTTAAAAAGGAAAAAGATATTCTCAAATTATATTGAGGCATATGAGTTGAAAACGATTACTTTGTTTATAGAAGCGCTAACACTGGTCTTCTCTTTTAGTAGTGTGCTCAGTCACAGTCTTGTCCAACTCTTTGAAATCCCATGGACTGTAGCCTGCCAGGCTCTTCCATCCATGAAATTTTTTAGGCAAGAATACTGGAGTGGGTTGCAATTTCCTACTCCAAGGGATCTTCCCAACTCAGGGATCAAGCCCATGTCTCTTGCATCTCCTGCTTTGGCAGATGGATTGTTTACCACCGCACCATCTAGGAAGCCCCTCTTTTATTAGATCTATTGTTAGATTTGTTTCCCCGGGCTGCTGCTGCTGCTGCTGCTAAGTCGCTTCCGTCGTGATGGGTTATGCAATAATCTTTATAGACTATGACGGTGAGGGAGACTTTCACAGATCCTTGCTAACTTCACATTTCCCTTTCTTTCTTTGGAGACTCATGGTTTGAAAAGTTACAAGCAAAGCACATTAATTTTCTTTTACTTCCAGACCCTATTTGGGACCCATTTCTTAATTCTTTTAGTATTTGCTCATTAAAAAACAGGTCGAGTTTAAAAATTCAGGCAACATGTTTGACACTTTATGATGTCCTGTCTGATTTGAGTCCTGATTATGTATTTTTTTTTCTTTTATGATGTGTAATTTACTGGATCATACCCTATAAAGATGTACTCTGATTAATGATTTAATTCTCCTATTTTTAACACCTAATGCCATATGTATTGGAGAAGGACATGGCAACCCACTCCTGTGTTCTTGCCTGGAGAATCCTGTGGACGGTGGAGCCTGGCGGGTTACAGTCAGCAAATGGGTCACGGGGTTGGAAAGAGTCAGACACAACTGAGCAACTAAGCACATCATATTATAATAGACAGTGGTACCTTTGTATTACAGCTTGAGTTAAGTGAATCAAAGAGTGACAGACATGAATCAGTGATAGGCAAAACACCTTAGGGAATGGATCACTCTAAACTAGAATTGGGTTTCACTCCTAGCATTTGGTTTCATTGCAATTAAATATTATCTTAAGATCCTGTCTGAAATGATACAAATGTTTTACTAAAATGTGAATTACTGAAATATAATGCATGCGCAACCTCACTGATTGACATATAAATAGTGAAGATGTAAATTAGAGAAAATACATGAAATTACAAAAATCAGGGTTATTTTTTGGTGAAGTAAATGATATTTCTGTTAGTAAGACAAACTTTCTTATATTGCATTCCGTCTATATTAAAACATTTAATTTGTCTGTAAAATAAGGACTGACCTAAGTGATTAATATGTAAAAGAAACTGAAATGATCTGAAATACATCTGAAGTATTTTCTGTTTATTCCTCACCACTAAAAATAAATTTGTGGTGTGATTTCAGCTTAAAAATTATTGGAGAAATATTTTTGTAAGGTGATGCCTTAGCTTCATGATATCAGATTTAAAAACTAGAAAACTAAGCTACAAACAAGTTTAGGTAAGATCAGTAGAACTTTGGGAGCCTAGTGGAATTATTTTAGGCCTAACATATTTAGAAATCTGTGAAACAAATCTGTATTTTAGAATATTTTGCTTCAGTAAATTACTTGAAATTAAGTGTAAGTGATTGTATATGATATTAATTCATCTGTGTAGGATACCAGATTCTCTTCTCTTATCTCTACAAGCTCTGTGCTTAGAGTTGGGACCAATCTAAGATAAAATTCTTCCACAAAATTCTCCTCTATTAACTTCATCCCTCAAATATGTTCTCTTTTACTGAATTCTCTTTGCTGTGCAGGCAAAATCTGCACTCAACCATCACACCATTACTCAGAAACATTCCTATGGACATGATTTATCTTCCAAGTAATGGTCTTTATTTTTGGAGGTCAATGATGAGAATAGGATATTGGAGTGAAAGTGTTTCTATCTACTACTTCCCAAAAAGAAAGTTTGAGAAATATCTCTTCTACCCTTTAACATTCACCACCTTTGAAACAAGCCAGGAAAAACAGGATTGATTTCAAATTCAGACTTGGCATATTAGGTAAGCATAGCTGCTTTACAATATGCAGAATCTCATTCAAGTAATTCTGTGTTTGCTAGGGAAGAAATATCAGCAAGTCACTTGACCTTTACCAAGCCTGTTTATTTAGCTGTAAAATAGGTATAAGTAATAATTGCCTCAGAGTGAAAACCATGAGGGTCAAAATGTAGTTTAGGTGTATAGTAATGTACTAAATGGGCTTCCCAGGTGTCACTAGTGGTAGGGAATCCACTTGTCAATGCAGGAGACATAAAAGATGCAGGTTCAATCCCTGGATTGGGAAGATCCCCTAGAGGAGGGCATGGCAACCCACTCCAGTATTCTTGCCTGAAGAATCCCATGGGCAGAGGAGCCTGATGAGCTACAGTCCATGGGGTCACAGAGTCAGACATGACTGAAGTGACTTAGCATGCACACATAGAATGCATTTAAGCAGCAGTAGTTTATATTATGGGGCTTCCCAGGTAGCTCAGTGATAAAGAATTTGCCTGCCAAGAAGGAGACCCAGTTTGGTCCTTGGATCTGGAAGATCCCTTGGGGAAAGAAATGGCAACCCACTCCAGTATTCTGGCCTGGGATCCCGTGGATAGATGAGCCTGGTGGGCTACAGTCCATGGGGTTGCAAACAGTTGGACATGAAATAGGAGCAGAAGTTTGTATTATTATTTCTAAAGTTGTTAATTTATTGAAAAATTGAAATCAATTCCATAGAGTTATTTTGGAAACTACTGATGTATTTATTACACACAGCTTTTTTATTCATCTTTAAATGCCTATTTTAGTCCAATTGACTCTAATATTTGCTCATAGCTGGTTACTTCTCCCTTAATTTTAGAATTTATTTTTAAAGACTTTCACATAAGAGACTTTTTGTATATATTTAATATTTAATTGAAGAATTAGTTTCTAGGTCTCTAAAATATTAATGCCACTAATAAACTAAAATAATAAGCCAATAAAAATACTATAGTTAAGAAAATAATTTTTATTAAAAGTTTTACAAAAAATAAATAGTGAACATAAAAATGATGATAAAAGCAGCTTAAGTGTACTCATAAGTATGCAGAAATGTGGACCGTTATTTTCCATAATGTTTACAATGCATTTAAATACTCAATTGCAGGGTGTTTGCTTAGGCAGTATATAATTTCTCTTATCAGAGAGAAATTAGTTTCACTCCTTTCAGTAATATTTCAGAATAATTTCAAACAGTGACAAAAAAACATTTGTGTGTGTGCTAAGTCACTTCAGTCATATCCAACTCTTTGTAACCCTATGGACTGTAGCCTGCCAGGTTCTTCTGTCCATGGGATTCTCCAGGCAAGAATACTGGAGTGGGCTGCCATTTCCTCCTCCAGGGGATCTTCCCACCTAGGGATTGAGCCCGTGCCTCTTATGTCTGCTGCGCTGGCAGGTAGATTCTTTGACACGAGTGCCATCTATTACTTCAGTAATATTCAATTGTAGGTTGTTAAGGCAAAGGTAAATTATGCCAAGATCAACAGCCTATCTGATATTGTAATATTTTCTAATATAAATAATAATGTCTTATTTATACACTTACAAGGTGTAGCACCTTTAATGTTTATTATCCTATTTGATCTACATACATAGAAATCTTATGAAGTAGACAGGTATTATTATCCTAATTTTATAGACAAGGGGATGGAACCCCAGGGAGAGTTTCACAGAGGGAACCAGGAAGGAGAGGGACTTCTAAGCCCAAATCCAGTTCCCCACTGTCCCTCACTGATTCCCCCATCATCTCTGTAACACTAATCTTGAGAAATTTGAGATTTGGGGGGCTTGAAAAAAACTTAGTATTTTGACTATTCATAGGAGATTAATGTTAATGATTCAAGGACTGCTTATATGGCAAATAGTACAGAAATAGGAACTAAAATCAGTTATGGGTACTGTTCAGGTACCAAGGCAGCAGTAAAGGGGAGAGGATGTCAAAGTGAGAATTAGGATTTAGACTGCACTTCAGGGGTGGTTAGTTTAGATAAGGGGAAGGAGAAGGAAGGAAGGAAACAAGGCTGGGAAAGGTTAAGCAGTGAGAGAGCTTGCTGGTGGGAATGCATGTAGGTGGTGACAGTAGGTAGGTGGTCTTCCTGGCGCTGAAAGGAGTGATTGTAAATAAGACTGGAAAGCCTTAATGGCCCCGGCGGTAAAGAGTTAACACTTTACCCTTTAGGCAACAGAAGCATTTGGAGATCTCTGAATATAGGAGTAACTTGATGAGGAGTCTTGTGAACAATTAGTCTGAATGTGTGGCTTCCCATCTGGCACTAGTGGTAAAAAAAAAAAAAAAAAACACACCTGCCAATCCAGGAGATGTGAGAGACATGGGTTCGATCCCTGGGTTGGGAAGATCCCCTGGAGAAGGAATGGCAACTCACTCTGGTATTCTTGCCTGGAGAATCCCATGGACGGAGGAGCCTGCCCATGGCGGGCTACAGTCCATGGGGTCACAAAGAGTTGGACGTGACTGAAGCGACTTAGCACGCATGCTCAATCTGAATGTGAAGTGCTGGAGTGGAGAGGAACAGCAGAGATGAATGTTAAAAGGAGAGATCTGTATCCTTTCAGGAAATTACAACAGTAGTTCAAGAATTAATTGAATATAATATAAAGTACAGGATGAAAATATTCATTGACTTGATTTTCTAATTGCCACACATGCAAATGTCATACATTGACATGCAATTGTATGGAAGTCATACTTGGTAATCATATACAGGAGTCTTTCATGCTAATCACATGTAGTTTTCTGGGAGTCTTAACAAAGATTTTGGATGGTGTGTGCTTGGGGACTTCCCTGGCGGCTCAGACAGTAAAGACAATGCAGGACATGCAAGTTTGATCCCTGGGTTGGGAAGATCCCCTGGAGAAGGGAATGGCTATCCACTCCAGTACTCTTGACTGGAGAATTCTATGGACAGGATCCTGGCAGGCTACAGTCTATGGGGTTGCAAGGAGGTGGACACGACTGAGTGACTAGTGTGCGTGTGCATGTGTGTATACCTGGAAAGTCAGGAAGAAATCCATTTATCTCTCTGTGGCATAACTTAATATTATCCATTGATAGGAGTAATGAAAATATCACAATCATGTTCCATGTTTTCAGTAAGGAAATGGAGGCAGTAGTATTAGCCCAGTTGTTTATCATCCGATAGCTGATATTGCGGACATATTTTTCAGGCATGTGGTGGCTGCATCATATCAGTTGGGGGCCAGATTCCAAACAACCTGGCAGTCCCCCTGTACAAGAATGGCGTCAAGATCATGGGGACGAGTCCTCTGCAGATTGACAGGGCTGAGGATCGCTCCATCTTCTCAGCTGTCTTGGATGAGCTGAAGGTGGCTCAGGCACCATGGAAAGCTGTTAACACTTTGGTAAGAAGAGAACTACATGTATGTTTTTAACATTTCCTGTTGAAAAGTCACGACCTGAATGCTAGCTACTGTGGATGTTAACTGCAGGGCAGATAGAATACACTATGCTGAGTGAATTTACTTTTTAAAGTCGCTATATTTCCATGATTGCAGTTCAATGGGGGTTATAAATTGATAGGAGTATTCTCATTAAGATTCTGACAATGAAAAGAAGTTCACACTATTTTTGAACTAGATTTGATATTTAGAATTAGAAACTAGAAATTTTATGTATTTCTATGTCCAATTTACATTTTAATGGTGTCTTTTGAGAGGAAGAATAAAAGGAGTTGAGTTACCACTTGTTCTAATGATACCATTCTGCATTTTTATTGACTATTTTACACTATTCATGCATTTTGTTGTTTCTGTTAATTAGAATGAGGCGTTGGAATTTGCGAAGTCTGTGGGCTACCCCTGCTTGTTGAGACCTTCCTATGTTTTGAGGTAATATATTGTGTTCTGAAACAATTATTCAGAAATAGGAGATACCAAACTGCATTCTGTATGCTAGGAGCACTAGGCTTTGATGTGTAGTAATTTGTAAATCCATCGACAATCCCACCGCCAACAAAGCCAGGGTGAGGACCTGGGCACTATTCTTCAGCACAGTTCGTGCTTTTCCTTCTGGGAGTGACAATATTGTCTCCAGTCCTACCTCTTAGAAGCATGGCTTACGCCCTCTCCTTGCTGAGTAAAGGGAGGATATACCTTTACATTAGAGAAGAGGACGATTTAAAAAACCGAAGAGCAAAAACAAAACAAGATTGGGGTGTCTCTCACCAGTGTCTGTTTTCTGATACTCAGAAATGAAAGTTAATCTTTGACTCTTGTCATCTCCTTCCAATAGTGCTTGGGGTTTGAATATTGTGGGGTTCTTTTTGAGATCATAATTTTTAATAAGTGAATTATAATGTTGGAGGACACGGACAGTGTCTTTCATAATAAACTTGGAAACTAAATTTTACCATCAAAGAAGAAGTCGTCAATAGTTACTTATTTTCTTCAGATGTTACCACATGCGAGGAACAATTTCAGTGAACAGGGGATAAATAAGAGAAGCGTAATTTGCTGAGCACAATTTGCAAGTGTAAATGGAATTGGAGATGCGACCCTTTAAAATAATGAAAAATTTCAAATGAGGTGGAAAACTTTCCTTTTTATTTAAATGACATTTTGTGTAAACCACATTCTGATAATACTACTTCTCTGAGGTATTAATGTAAGTTAATTTCAACAACATAGACATTTAAGGAGGTTTGCAGAAAGCAACTCTGACTTCTGTGCTTCTTCTCATCATTTCATTCCATATCTTTTAGTTTCTTAGCCTGTGAATTATCAACATTATTATTACCTTAGCCTTCTTGCCTTAAATAGATGAAGAAATTGAAAGCTCTTTATGCATAAAATTTGCAGTATAGTAGAAAAGGTAAGGCGAATGCTACTTTTTAAAAGGAAGTAGAAAGTGATATTTTTCTTCCTTATGGCTTCCCTTCCTCTTAGTTTTCATTCTTTCCTCCCCTCCTATCCCATTCTGCAAATGCCAGCTTTCTGAATAAATTGATTTCAGATAGTATTCTTTCTCAAGAATTTGAAAGGACACAGTTGAATATATTTCAATCAGATACTGCACCTTATATTAGCAAATGTTACTAAAAAAAAATGGATTCTTTTGTAACCCAGCTGAGATAGTGGAATGACCTGTTTTGACAGCATATTTGTGGGTTAAAATCTGCTATAGGTAGTGAACTCGGAAGACGCAAGTTTAGAAAACTATGTCCTGGCAGGGATCTTGTTACAGTTTTAAGTGTTACCTGGAACCAGAAGAGACTTCAAATGATAAAGAGAAAGGATGAACCTTGAGAATGTGTCATCTCTAAGACCTACCATTGTTCTCTTTGGGTATTCTCACAGTTCTCACCCCCTTTCCCCATCCCCAACCTGGGGGACTTTTTACTTTGGTTGATTGTCCTGTTGATTACATAAAGTTTCAATGCAGAAAGAGACACCTTCTTACTTACCCTAAATTGGAACTAGAGTTTTCCTGGAACTACTCTGAGAAGCAATCGTGTATAGCATGCTTTACGTCCGAAGTGGTGAAAGAAATTGACCTCTTTTTTTTTTCCCCCTTCTTATTCAGCGGGTCTGCCATGAATGTGGTATTCTCCGAGGATGAGATGAAAAAATTCCTAGAGGAGGCCACTAGAGTCTCTCAGGTAGTGTCCTGTTTCTTCTTGGCGACTTTTACCTCTTCTGTTAATTGCTACCTTGTTTATATGTTGTTTTGCTTTGCACAGGATGTTTTTCCTTTTTTTTTTTCTTCTACCCATTATTCTCCTAAATACAGAAATGAGAAAACGCAAATGCATTTAATTATATTTGGATCCTTGGGGTTAATGGAAGAAGGAGAAGACCAGTGAATATTTTATCATAATAGAGTTTTATACAATTTTAGTCTCCAGGAGCAAGCCTGAATAAGCATGAACTTTGTTCACGAGTTAGATGCTGGTCAAGTTACCCATGGGATTCCCCGTCTTACAGGCAGCCCAACCATGGTCATCACGAACAAGTGACGGCTTCCTGATTTTTAATTCTCAGACCTGGAGAGATGTTCTTTGCCTTAGTCAATGCTGCAACTTTAATAGTAAATCCCCTCACTCACCTATTGATTTTTCTCATTCAGGTACATTCCATTTGTAAGTTAATGAAAATGTTTATAATTTTCTGGCCACTCAACCACCTTCCTCCACTGCCCCCAGCTTTTACTTTCTCCTTCGGCATTACCTCAGTGTGATCCATTTAAGATTTACCCAGTGGGGTTATTGATCTGCAGACCTCATACTGTAAAGGATAAAAGTAACGTTTTCTTTTTAAAAGCTTTCAAAAGCTAGTTGGGGCTAAAAGGAAAAAAAGGAGAGAGAGAGAAAGCACAACTCATAGAGAAGAGTTTGATGTTAGGCAGTAGAGTTTGGAGGGAGCCAAGCAGTGAAATCAGAGGCACTTCAAAGAGGAATAAAGAGTGTGGATAGTTCCTGCATGCATGAAGTGGGGCTTCCTCTCTGTGTGGTAGCTGCTCCCCATAGAAATTTGTTCAGTGTAAAAAATGGGTAATGATAAAGAGTGAGGAGAGACAAAGAGTAAAAAAAAAAAAAAGCAACCAAGTGGATTTTGAATTCACTCTTTGTGAAAGTTAGATAACTGAGGAGGGACTTTCTCCAACAGGCCAGTTTTCATTAATGTGTTCTGAAGTCGGACATGGTCCTCTTCTCTGTTGCACTCCCTGAGAGGGATCCTGCAACTCTGATGTTTTGAGAAAACAGCAGCTACACCCAGCTAGTCTCATGTGAGTGATGAGGCAGGTTTTCTCTGTCTGGGATATTGGATTTCATAGGCCCTCTATTTGGTAGAATATTTTTTAAATAATTTTTTTTTTCATATGGATAGACTCCTAACAGGTCCAAAGTTGTATCATAGAGATGTCCTAATGGAGTACTAAGTTGAAGTCTTCCATTAAACTACAGCAGGACCTGGGATTCTCAATTCAGTGAACTTAGAGTAAAACTTGGAGAAGGCAACGGCACCCCACTCCAGTACTCTTGCCTGGAAAATCCCATGGGCGGAGGAGCCTGGTAGGCTGCAGTCCATGGGGTCGCTAAGAGTCAGACATGACTGAGCGACTTGACTTTCACTTTTCACTTTCATGCATTGGAGAAGGAAATGGCAACCCACTCCAGTGTTCTTGCCTGGAGAATCCCAGGGACGGGGGAGCCTGGTGGGCTGCTGTCTGTGGGGTCGCACAGAGTCGGACACGACTGAAGTGACAGCGGCAGCAGCAGAGTAAAACTGCCACTCATTATGACCTTCTATGTCGGGCTTTCCTGGTGGCTCAGATGGTAAAGAATCTGGCTGACATGCAGGAGACCCAAGTTCGATGAGCTATTATGTATCCATTCATATTTGCTGCTGCTGCTGCTAAGTCGCTTCAGTCGTGTCCGACTCTGTGCGATCCCATAGACCGCAGCCCACCAGGCTCCCCCGTCCCTGGGATTCTCCAGGCAAGAACACTGGAGTGGGTTGCCATTTCCTTCTCTAGTACATGAAAGTGAAAAATGAAAGTCAAGTCGCTCAGTCGTATCTGACTTTTAGTGACCCCACGGACTGCAGCCACCAGGCTCCTCCACCCATGGGATTCTCCAGGCAAGAGTACTGGAGTGGGGTGCCATTGCCTTCTCCCCATTCATATTTAGCACCTGCTACATAGTGGCAGTATTCTCAGAATCAGGAATTACATTCATGAAAAGAGTCTCTGTGCTCACAGATGACTCTATTAGAAACATAAGACATCAAATAATGATAATTAAATATGATGAGCAAAAATACATGATGTTGAGAGAAAGTATAAAAGAATTAGGGACCAGTCTCTGAAGAAGGGACTTTTAATTTGGTTCAGAATTAAAAGGTTTACATCATGGATATGAAGTAAAAAAGGACAGCAAGTATAAAGGCCTGAAGCTGAGACAGGGCATGAAGTTTCTAGAAAATGACAAAGCACTCACTTTTATGCCTAGGATGCCAAACACGGTAGGAAGTGTTACTTATAATGATGATAGGGTAGAAAGTGAAGGGGCAGATAGAAAGAACCTTGTCAGTCACTGAGTTTAGATTTTAGTCATATTTTCTTACTGAATCACTGTGCTGTACACCTGAAACTAATGCAACCGTGTGAATCAATTATACTTCCATTTTAAAAAAGGAGCAATTGAAAGCTTAAGAAAAATTTCTCTTCTGCAGTACAGAGAGTGAAATAAATCTGGGACAAGACTGAATTCATGGAAAGAGGTTAGGAGGCTATTGTGTAGCTCAGGGTAGAGATGACAGTGCCTTGGATCAGAATGATGATAGTGGGGCTTCCCTGGTGGCTCAGTAGTAAAGAATCCTCCAGTGCAGGAGACACAGATTCAGTTCCTGTGGGAGATCCCACAGGCCATGAAGCAACTAAGTCCGTGCATCACAACTATTGATCCTGTGCTCTAGAGCTGGGAGCTGTAACTACTGAGCCTTCTTGCTGCAACTGTTGAAGCCTTCACACCCAATCTGCAACAAGAAGAGTCACTGCAGTGAGAAGCCCATGCACCACAACTGGGGAGTAACCCCCACTTGCTGCAACTAGAGAAAAACGCGTGCAGCAATAAAGACCCGGCACACCCCCAAATAAATAAATAAATGAAATTATATATATTTATATAAAAGAATAATGAGAGTAAAGGGGCTTCCCTAGCAGTCCAGTGGTTAAGATTCTGCACTTCCAAGACAAGGGGTGCAGGTATGATCCCTGCTTGAGGAACTAAGATCCCATGTACCGTGTGTTGGGGCCAAAATAGAAAAAAAAGATCAGTGATAGTACAGATGGAGGGAAGGGCATGTGTTCTAGAAATATTGAGGATGTGCATTCAGGATGTGAATGGATGGAGACAGAGGGTAAAGAGAGGATGAAGGATGATTCCCGAGTTTCTGCCTTAGTCAGCTGGATGGACAGAGGCACCATTTATTGAAACAAGGAACACTTAAGGAGAGAAATTTTAGAGGGGAAAATCATATCTAATTTTTGACCTTTTGTATATGTGGTGCCTGTGAAGAGTTCAAATACAGATGTTTAGAAAGGAGAGGGTTATACAGATTCAAAATTGAAGATCAAGATCACAGCTAAAAAGAGATAAATATATATTTGGAAGTCAATAGCTTATTATTGGAACCGAAGTTTTAAGATTGGAAGCAGTCACTGGGGAGAGTATAGAGGAAAAGGAACAGTTAAGACAGAGAGGAGAAGAATACTGGCATTTGAGGGCTGAGTAGGGAAGAAAGAACCATGAAGGAGTCTGAGAAAGAAGCCTGAAAATGTGATCATGGATACCTAAGGAAGAAAGTGCTTTAAGAAAGCCAACTGCTGAAAGGTTGAAGTTTATTAAGAAATCTTCTTCCTCAACATAGTAAGGGCTATTTGTAAATGTGTTTGATTGGTCAAGATAGAGAATGATGTTGTTGCCCCCCTCAAATCCTTTACCTGTGGGAGCACCCACCCCTCAGCTGCTGTGATAGCTGATGATACCTCCCAGCTACATTTCTCAGGATAACTTGTTGTTGTTTAGTTGCTAAGTCGTGTCTGATTCTTAGTGACCCCATGGACTGTAGCCTATCAGGCTCCTCTGTCCTTGGAATTTCCCAGGCAAGAATACTGGAGTGGGTTGATATTTCCTGTTCCAGGAGCTCTTCCCGACCCAGGGATCAAACTCACTTCTTTTGCACTGGTAGGTAGCTTCTTAACCACTGTGCCACCTGGGAAGCCCACTCAGGATAACTCTTCTCAGTCAAATGGGAGCTTCTGGCACCAGGAAGCAAGACCCCTCACCTCACCACCACCCTCAAACCCTGGACAGTGACTGCCCTTTGCTTCAAGTTAGGACTTACTCTGTGCTGTAACTCAGAGCTCCCTGTGGGGTGAAGCTGAATCCAGTCCCCAGTGACCCCACAAACTACCTAGTGTTATTCCCTGTGTCCCATCCTGCTTTTCTCAATCCCTTAATAAATCACTTGAACAAGAACCTCTGTCTTAGGCTTGGCTAGAGAAACTAAGACAGCTATTGAACTTTATCTTTTTTTTTTTTTTTTGCAGTTATATTGTTATCATTATATATTTTGTGGAAAATTCCCACAAAGGTCCCAATACAGCTCTTCCAGGCCTGCCAACACTAAATATTCAATATTTTTAAAAGAAGGAACAGAGATTAAAAAGTTTTTTTTGTGTATGTGTGTGGCTAATCAACAATTTAATGCCTAATAGGCTTTTGAAGAAAAGGGAGTGGGGAAAGTTTCTTCATTTAATAATAAATGTGAGAAGAGAACAGCTTATTTATGGCGTAAGACATGGGTTATTTTGAATTTTTCACTAAATTCCATTCTATTTAAAGTGTTCTGCTAAAGGAGATAAGATGTATTAAATTCAACACACATGCCAAAGATGATGAACTCCATGATAGTGGGCAAAAGGGGTTTGTGTTCAGAATAAAAAGAGATGTTTAGAGAAGGCTTCAGGGAGGAGGTGGTATTGGAGCCAGGCCTTGAAGGATGGGTTGAAGTTTGAAAGATGAAGTGAGGAGAGAAGCTGGTGTACACTGGGGGAGGAGAGGCATGGAGATAGGTAAAGGCAGGTTTTGACAAGAAAACAGCAAGTGTGCAGTGTGCTAGGGTCTCACGCAAAGAGGAGAAGAGATGTTTAAACCCTTGAGGTATTCATTCAATCGCTTCAATTAGTTTGGAAAAAGCACGTAGTGATTGGGCTGTGGAGGGCATTGCAGTACTGCTGTGGAGGAGCTGAGTGGGGGCAGACGTCAAAGAATATTAAGGGGTCTGAAACAGCTGAGAAAGCAAGAACATTGTGAAGAATGTTTGATTTTGCAGTTGCAAACGTCATATTGTAGAAGTGATTTAAAGCATGCCAATTTCAGGTAAATAATTCCATCTTTGGTCTAACAAAACTGAAATAAAATACTTCTCTCCTTCTAAGTTCATTCTCAATTCTCATGTAGAGAAGTGATTGAGGAAATTGTAGTGCTTGGAAAAGATAAAGAAGAGAAAAAATACCTGAACTAAAAACTGATATAAATAAAATAGAGAGATATTTATAATTCTGGAGACAAGTAAAGGAACCACATCCTGTCCTCTCCTTTGCCTCCTTTTTTTCTCTAACTCACCTAGAGTCTACATTTGAAATTTCAAAACTCATGTTCAATTCACTGAGGACTCAAAACTGGAGAAAGATTTCCTGTTCCTCACTGTAAGCAGAGAGTGACCTTGTTCTTACCAAACAAATTGGCTAATGAATTTGTGCTGTGTGTTGAGGAGTTTTTTTTCAAGTATTGCCCAAGTATTGACTTAAGGTACATGATTTACTTGACACTTTGCATAAAATTTCAGCTAAAGATTCTCCCCACCCTGTTTTCCTTGATGACAGGAACACCCAGTGGTGCTGACGAAATTTATTGAGGGGGCCCGGGAAGTGGAAATGGATGCTGTTGGCAAAGATGGACGAGTAAGTGTTGCACCACCCCCTACTTCCCCCATCCCTGCCTTCCCATCAATTTTTTTCCTTGGCAATTTAGAAACATAGCACAGATCAGAGCTCATGATTTCTACAAAATAGGTCTCTAATAATAATGGACAAGCTGCTCAGTCAAAAAATGTTCAAATTCACTGACAATTCAGTTGTGTCATAGGTATTATTTCTTCTGCTTTTCATGTTAGAATTTCTCTTTGATGATATTCAAAATTAATTATCATTCTGTACTTATTCTTTTTGAATAGATTTTCTCTCTAATTTTCCTTTGTCTGTGGGTTTCCTTTTATGTTTCAGTGGATATCATAAAAAAATCTGATACTTTTCTTTCTGAAGTTCCTAATTGAATCCCTACTTCTTCATCTCTCTTGATTTTCCATCCTCCCCCTTTTTATTGGGTTAATAAAGACAAAACTAAACAGAGCTGATGGATAAAGATAATATAAAATTGACTTACCACATCACATCTGGTATCACTAATACAATCAATGTCTCTAACTTCAGGGAGAAATGAAAGTATGAAGAATGCCTTTCTTTAGTTTTAAGGTTGTACTAGTAAGGCATTTATTACTTATCTTGAAACAGAGAAAGTTATATTTTAGAGTCCATATCATTCTATTTGCTTTAGGGAAATAAAATGGATTTTATCTTGGACTTCATCTTCTACTTTACACTCTACTGAAAATGATAAAGTTTTTTTTTTTTCTGCTTGTTTTTGTCTTCCAGATTAACAGTTCAAAGTAGTGTTGTTAAAAAAATTACATTTATAGTAATGATGACCTCTTATATAATCTACAGTTTAAGCACCCTTTTATTGAATAGTCATTAAGTCATGTTTGACTCTTTGTGACTTGATGGACTACAGCACTCCAGGCTTTATGTCCTTCACCATCTCCTTCAGTTCAGTTCAATTGCTCAGTCATGTCTGATTTTTTGGGAACCCATGAACCGCAGCATGCCAGGCCTCCCTGTCCATCACCAACTCCCAGAGCCTACCCAAATTCATGTCCATCGAGCCGGTGATGCCATCCAGTCATCTCATCCTTGGTCGTCCCCTTCTTCTCCTGCCTCCAATCCCTCCCAGCATCAGACTCTTTTCCAATGAGTCAACTCTTTGCATGAGGTGGCCAAAGTACTGGAGTTTCAGCTTTGGCATCATTCCTTCTAAAGAAATCCCAGGGCTGATCTCCTTCAGAATGGACTGGTTAGATCTTCTTGCAGTCCAAGGGACTCTCAAGAGTCTTCTCCAACACCACAGTTCAAAAGCATCAATTCTTCGGCCCTCAGCCTTCTTCACAGTCCAACTCTTACATGCATACATGACTACTGGAAAAACCATAGCCTTGATTAGACGGACCTTAGTCAGCAAAGTAATGTCTCTGCTTTTGAATATGCTATCTAGGTTGGTCATAACTTTCCTTCCAAGGAGTAAGCATCTTTTAATTTCATGGCTGCAATCACCATCTGCAGTGATTTTGGAGCCCAGAAAAATAAAGTCTGACACTGTTTACACTGTTTCTCCATCTATTTCCCATGGAGTGATGGGACTGGATGCCATGATCTTCATTTTCTGAATGTTGAACTTTAAGCCAACTTTTTCACTCTCCTCTTTTACTTTCATCAAGAGGCTTTTTAGTTCCTCTTCACTTTCTGCCATAAGGGTGGTATCATCTGCATATCTGAGGTTACTGATATTTCTCCTGGCAATCTTGATTCCAGCTTGTGTTTCTTCCAGTCCAGCGTTTCTTATGATGTACTCATGAAGTACATAGTACTTCAGACATGTTATAATGTTTTCAGAGCTCAGTAGGACATAGTTGCTGTTCAGTGTCTCATTTGTGTCTGACTCTGTGACCTCCTATACTGCAGCATGCCAGGAATCCCTATCATTCACTATGTCCTGGAGTTTGGTCAAACTTATGTCCATTGAGTCTGTGATGCCATCCAACCATCTCATCCTCTGTTGCCCCCTTCTCCTCCTGTCCTCAGTCTTTCCTGGCATCAGGGTCTTTTTCAGTGAGTCAGGTCTGTGCATCAGGTGGCCAAAATATTGGAGTTTCAGCTTCAGCATCAGTCCTTCCAATAAATATTCAGGACTGATTTCCTTTAGGATTGACTGGTTTGATCAGTGGGACATTGCCTGCCCATTGCTAGACAGTATAAAAAATTGGAGAGCTTACTCTACACTAAATATCATTCCAGACTGTACTTGTGTTCTTTTTTATCCTTACAAACATTCTATGAGGCAAATACCATTCTCATTCCTATCTTATCGGCAACCATAGCTAAGCATCTAAAGTACCTTGCCCAGGTCCCAGAACTCATAAGTGACAGCAGGAATGGAAGTGAAAGTGAAAGTCACTCCATCATGTCTGACTTTTTGCAACCCCATGGCCTATAGAGTCCATGGAATTCTCTAGGCCAGAGTACTGGAGTGGGTAGCCTTTCCCTTCTCCAGGGGATCTTCCCAATCCAAGGATCGAACCCAGGTCTCCTGCATTGCAGGTGGATTCTTTCCCAGGTGAGCCACAAGGGAAGCCCAAGAATACTGGAGTGGGTAGCCTATCCCTTCTTCAGTGGATCTTCCTGATCCAGGAATTGAACCAGGGTCTCCTGCATGGCAGGTGGATTCTTTACCAACTGAGCTATCAGGGAAGTGACAGCAGGAGTACTGGCACTCAAATGTCACTTTGCTTTAAGTCATCTGCAAATCTGACAAACAAATTTTCACTGTAATTTATTTAAGTCTTTTACAGTTACCCAATCATTCTCCCATACTCTCAGCTTTATCATTTTCTAAAGACACACATACTGTTAACATTTAGGTTATAGTGACTGCGGCCATAAACTTTGCAATCTGACAGATAAGGGTTCAAAATCCTGTCTTGATCATATAGACACTTGTACTTGCATTATTTATTCTTATATTGCCTTGATTTTCTTACCTTTAAAAGAGGACAAGAATATTTCCCTCTTGTTTTCCTTCTATCTTCAGGAAGATCCCCTGGAGGAGGAAATGGCAACCCACTCCAGTATTCTTGCCTGAAAAATCCCATGGACAGAGGAGCCTGGCAAGCTACTGTCCATGGGGTTGCAAAGAATTAGATATGACTGAGTGATCAAACACACACTCCCTCCTGTCTCAAATTTTCATTTAAAGATCTCTTGTAGGTGGTGAATTAGCTCATTTGGTTATGGTGTGGAGGTGATAAGAATCCCTTGATCTTCAGATCTTACATTTTCTTTCTGATCCACCTAAGTTATGACATTTACCTAAGCTTGAATTCACCTCTTCTGTCTTTTCTTTTCCAGTGTTTAAAACTTAACCTGGAAGGAAAGGACAAAGATGTCTCCAGTGCCCCCAGAATGCGTTAGTTTCCTATCTATTCTTAAAAGTCATTACAAGTTGGCTTGAAAGTTTAGTGTAAAGTTTTAGTCGCTCAGTCATGTCTGACTCTTTGAGACCCTGTGGACAGTAGCCCAACACATCTCCTATGTCCATGGGGTTCTCCAGGCAAGATACTGGAGTGGATTACTGTATCCTCCTCCAGGGGATTTTCCCAATCCTGTGATTGAACCCATGTCTCTTGTGTCTCCTACATTAGCAGTTGGATTCATTACCAGTAGTGCCATGAGTTGGCTTATTTGCCTTCTTTTCCTAGCATTTATAGTGCTTCTAATAAATGGAATAGGGAGGTAAGCTCCCAGACATTCTCAGCTGCCCACAAGGTGGTCTGTCACTGAACAGGGAGGCTTGGTGAGGCTGCATGTGCGGTTCCTTCTGCCCCCTCACTGGAGACTTAGCAAAGAAACTGCTCAAAGCTGGAGGTATCTGTTAGAATTAAGGGGGTATGCCAGGCAGCAGCTTCACTGAAGAAGAGCTGACAACTCTTTCTCAAATCTTCTCCTGGCCAGGTCATCTCCCATGCCATTTCTGAACATGTGGAGGATGCAGGCGTCCACTCGGGGGATGCTACTCTGATGCTGCCGACACAAACCATCAGCCAAGGAGCCATCGAAAAGGTCATCATTTATAAATAAAGGTGGAAGAGGGGAAATGATTAAAAGTTTTTAAAACTAAGTAGTAGGATAGGACATAAGCCAGGTAAAATTTAATTATGAAGGGGACTTCTTCCTCTGAGTTTGCTGTGTATTTTAAAGATAACAGCTTCCTTTTCTGCCCTTTAGAACTCTTGATTGTATTCTAGAGCAGTAGTCCTCTAATTGTGCTCACTGTTACCACCTGGGGGACTTGTTAAAAGGTTGTGGGATTCCATCCCCCATTTTGATTCTGTAGTTCTGGGGCCCATAATTTGCATTTTTATTGAGTTCCCTTGTGATGCTATTCCTGCTGGTCTGGGGACTACATTTGTATAACTGCTGCTGCAGATGATTCTAATATTTGAGCCACTTACAGGTGAGCAGCACCTAAAGTAATATTTCTCAGTTAGAAGCACATATGCAGTAGTCATATGAGAGCCTTCTGGAACCAATGCTTTCACTGTCTACTCTTACCCTCACTCAAAAAGTACTTTAAGATATGTCTCTTCCAGTGGTTTTGAAACTGCTACTTTAATGACCTTTCCAAGAATGATGATTCTGCCTCAGTATTCAATATGCATTGCTAGGTTTCATCTTAAAGACTACCTGGGGATGTTCCTTTAGTCTTCAGGTATGTGAGGTGAGGATTAGCTTTTAAAATGAGACTTCCCAATAATCCTGCCATCAGAATCTCGGCAGCGTGTCTGGCTAGTTGTACATTGGTCTGGTTTCCAAAGGTCTTGCCTTGTTCTAGAGTGTGAAGATAGCAGGTTGCTTTGCAATAGCAGCAGCATCAAGGAACAGTATCCTGGGATTTCAAATGTGCTTTGATTTTTCATATTGGAATAAATGATCTCAAAACTCATATATTTTGAAATCTCTCAAAGCTCAGTGTGTCATGGACCCTGTTTCCTTTTGTAACTGATTGAGCTGCTGAACTGCAAAGGCATGTAAGATCAGTGAATGAGGAGCTGTTGATTCTAGCAGCCAGTGCCCTCTCTGTGCATGTGATCCTTCTGGCTCTGGTTGGATATGGGAATTCCTGTAGATGACACACACCTCCCTGCAAGGGGGCGTGTTTCCTTCTGACCGTAATATCCACCCTTGCAGAGTCCAGGGGAAAAGAAAAGCACATAAAAGAAATCTCTCTGGTCTCTTTGCAGTACCATGTAATTTCAGGGCCTGTACTTCTCAGCAGGTAGGTCATTAGATTGATACAGAGTTTGGACTGCAGCTTTTGGTGCTGAAGCAAACAGACTGAAAGGATTCCATTTAGCCCTCAGAATGAAACCAGAGTATATAACGGTAGGTAGATAGGGGCATTTGGCAAAAAGATAATCCTGTACCATTATTTGCTCTTTTCCCTGCTGTCCTGGTGTGAATATTTAGAGCATTTAGTATAATTATTATTTTGTTAATAGAAACCTAAGAATGGCTTCTATTATTACTCCATTATTACTTCATTATTATTACTCCATTATTATTATTACATATTATTACTCCATTATTTGTAGAGATGTAGTTCTTCGTAAGAGAAATGAAAAAAATCTAAATTTAAGGTGATGTGCCTTTTTTGTTTGTTTTTAAACTAAGGAATGTTCTTTAGTACAGTATCATTGTCCTTTTGATCTAGGTGAAGGATGCTACCCGAAAGATCGCAAAGGCTTTTGCCATCTCTGGCCCATTCAACGTCCAGTTTCTTGTCAAAGGAAATGATGTCTTGGTAAGAAATGCCAAACTGTTTGAGGGGACACCACTGCTATGTTAGGTCCTGTTGGTTTATGTCCCTCTGGGAACACAGCCACAGAGCAGCTGAGACCCTGGCAGCTGATAGTGTCTTAGTGTGGGTTGTGGCACAGCATATAATACCTGCCTTGTTTGAAAACACTGGTCTTGGAGGCACTGATGTGTCAGTGACAGCTTTGTAAACACCCTGATCCACTGGAAAGAAGATCACTGTCTGCCACCTACAGTAGAGAGTAGATAGATGCGGTGACCATCACAAACTAATCTGTTCGGATTACTGTGGAATAGTCATAATTACATGCACTGGAGTTTCATTTCCTGGAAAATAAAGCTCTTTTGGATGCCATTTACCAATAAATAAATACAATAAAATAAAAAAGAAAGAAAGAAATTTTAAAAAATGTTAAGGTGATTAGGTTAGTCTTAATTAATTTAATCTACTTAATGTAACTAATCAGTAACCAATATTGCTCCTCACCTACTATGCAAAATCCTAAAGTGGCAACAAAGATGTATAGAACCCAGCTTTTGCTCTCAAAGATTCATAATTTAGTGAGAACTGGGAAGAATTATGAATTTATAGATAAATATAAGTTAGAATTTAGCAGCTACTGGAAGGAATGTACAAATAAAGTGATATTGGAGGCACAGAATAGGGAGTACCTGTGTGTGGGGGGTGGTGAGGGGGGGGTTCTGTGCCTGCATGTGTGTATGAGCATGTAATTGAGTGTCATATGCCTGGTTTGGTGGATAATAAAATATTTCAAGGAAGATTTTGTAATTTGAGCTGGGTCTTAAGGAATGAATAACAAATAAAGGAAGATAGAGAGGGCAGTACACATACAACATCTATGGGAAAGTTCAGTGCATTTTAGGAGATAGTGACCAGTTCAGTTTACCAAGACTATTTTTCCAGGGAAATCATAGAAGGTAAACTTGGAAAGAAAGACTGTGTAAGAAACGAATCACCAGTCTATGTTTGATGCCGGATTCAGGATGCTTGGGGCTGGTGCACGGGGATGATCCAGAGAGATGATATGGGGTGGAAGGTGGGAGGGGGGTTCATGTTTGGGAACTCATGTACACCCGTGGTGGATTCATGTCAATCTATGGCAAAACCAATACAGTACTGTAAACTAAAATAAAGTAAAAATAAAAGTTAAAAAAAAAAAAAACATGAACAACAAAAAAAAGAAAGACTGAGACCAGGAAAGTGGTACAAGATAACACAGAGGGCTGTACTGAAGCAAGAGGACAGAAGCCTGTCAAGGACTGGACTTCACTCTCAGGGCCAGTAGAAATCCACTGAAGACTTTCCAGTATGGATGTGGCATGATCTGAACTCTGCATGAAAACAAATCTGTCAAGAGCTTGTGGGGCTTCCCAGGTCACGCTAGTGATAAAGAATTCACCTGTCAATGCAGGAGCTGCAGGAGATGCGGGTTTGATTCTCGGGATTGGGAAGATCCCTAGGAGGAGGAAATGGCAGCCCACTACACTATTCTTGCTGGGATAATGCCACAGACAGAGAAGTCTGGTGGAATACAGTCCATGGTGTCGCAAAGAATCAGACACGATTGAACCGCCGAGTACACAAACACTCATGTTAAAAGAGTGTGGGGATGAAACAGCAGAAAGGAGTGGGAAAAAGTCAGAGTTCAAAGACACTAACTGAAAAGAAAGAAAGAAAGTGAAGTCGTTCAGTCATGTCAGACTCTTTGCAACCCCATGGACTGTAGCCCACCAGGCTCCTCTGTCCATGGGATTTTTCAAGCAAGAGTACTGGAGTGGGTTGCCATTTCCTTCTCCAGGGGATCGTCCTAACCCAGGGATCGAACCTGGGTCTCCCGCACTACAGGTAGATGCTTTACCATCTGAGCCACCATGGGACCAAAAAGGAAACCAGTTAGCAAAAGTCTACAAGTGGCACACATTTATGGACATGGCACCAGGGGTGAGGAAGGAGAGGGTGAGATGTATGAAGAGAGTAACATGGAAACTTATTTACTATATGCAAAATAGATCTCCAATGGGAATTTGTTATATAACACAAGGAACTCAAACTGGGGCTCTGTAACAACCTAGAGGGGTTGGGACAGGGAGGGAGGTGAGTGGGAGGTTCAAGAGGGAGGGAACATGTATACCTATGGCTGATTCATGTTGATGTTTGGCAGAAACCAACAGAATTTTGTGAAGCAATTATCCTTAAATTAAAAAATCAATTAAAAAAAAAAAGTCTATCGGGGGAGACAAGGAAGAGGCTGGCAAAACAAGAGCTGGGCCAAGTTGCAGGGAGCAGATGAATATGGTCATTGTCTCTCACCATCCTTTCTCTTCTTTTGAATTTTGTTATCTCTCCAGGTGATTGAGTGTAACCTGAGAGCTTCTCGATCCTTCCCCTTCGTTTCCAAGACACTTGGAATAGACTTCATTGATGTGGCCACCAAGGTGATGATTGGAGAGCACATTGATGAGAAACCCCTTCCAACACTGGAGCATCCCATAATTCCAGCCGACTATGTTGCAATTAAGGTATATTTTAAAAAATCTTAGTCATTTTCTAAGTTCCAAAGGAATTAAAGGAATGATTTTTCATCAAAAAATGATCTTAGGACTTCCCTGGTGGTCCAGTGATTACAAATCTGCCCTCCAATGCAGGGGATATGAGTTCGATCCCTGGTCCCAGAACTAAGATCCCACATGCCATGGGGCAAAAAAGACCCATCTTAGTCAAAAATAATTTTTTAAAAATAATCTTGATACTTTATGAACCTTCTAACTAAAGTGCTAGACTAGGGATTTATAATGTTTGCTTTGAATAATGCAATGCAGTTTCTCTATAGGCAACTTTATGTGTACTCTTGTGCATTTCAAAAATTAAAAAAAAAAATTTAGAATTACATAACTTCGAAACCAACTAGCCGAGTGACATAAGCTACATTTATGAAGTGGATGCTTAATGCTGCCAGTTTAGTTGGTAAATAGAAATTCTGATATAACTTGTAGGATAAGGCTTGAATTATGCCAAGGCTTTCAGGAATGCGTGAGTCTTGTAAAAGTGTTACCTTGTGGTGGTACTTAAATTTGTATTGCCTTGACCACCTTTGCTTAGTTCATATTTCTTTAGTGGTATAATTTTATTGTAGCAGTACTGTGAGGGTAATGAAATTGATGGTACCTTTATGAAGAATGACCAGGAAAATGTAAGGTTTGTTCACTAAATACAGGCATGACTTGGAGATATTGTGGGTTTGGTTCCAGACCCACCACATTAATTCTACACTAATTTTTTGGCCTCTCAGTGCATATAAAAGCTATATTCACACTATATTGTGGCTTGTTAAGTGCACAATAGCATTATATCTAAAGAAACAATGCACATACCTTAATTAAAAACTACTTTATTGCTCAAAAATACTAATTATCATCTGGGGCTTCAGTGAGTCACAATCTTTTTTTCCGATAGTAATAATAATGAAAAAGTTTGAAATACTGTGAGAACTACCAAAATGTGACCAAGAGACACAGTGATTAAATGCTATTGGAAAAAATGGTGCCAAGAGACTTGGTTGATGTAGGGTTGCCATAATATACAAACCTTCAATATTTTAAAAATTCAGTATCTATGAAGCACAGTAAAACAAAGCATCATAAGACAAGAAATGCCTGTATATATTTGTATATTTCAAATAACTTAATAATAAATCCATTGTGCTCCTCTAGCTGCTTCAGCTATGCCCATGAACAGAGTATTTATAATTATGACCTTTAACTACCTCACTGGATAGCATGAGGATTAGTGAGATATTATGTAAATATATCTGAATTTTTTAAAATAAAGTACACAATGAGATTTATTTATATTATATAATATATCTATGTGATATTTATATATTCTGGGTGACTTCAGAGCTTTCTGTTCTTATATATACTAGTGATCTCAACCATAATTATGTTACAACTGAGACTCTGACTTCTGACTTTTACAGTGGAAGTTTTAAGTTGAAGCTATAAATTAAAAATATTTATTAATCTTATTTAAGTTAATAATTTAGGATTCCCTGGATTTTACAGTACACTGAGGTAGAATGTTTTAGGGTAGCATTTTATTCCTGGATGCTATGACACAACATAAAGTGTTGAATTTTCAATGGGACTATATATACATAGGGTTTTATTGTTTGAGACCAGGAAGTAGAAGGACCCCCAAAATATTTTTCCACTGGAGATTCTGTATATGAATTTCAAACTCATGTTTCTTTATTCTTGGACACAGGAATATACACACAAATATATATACACATGTGTATGAAACAATTTCTAACTGGTAACAATACTGATGGATAGATGTGAATTTTTCAAAATGCACTGTCTTCTAGATTCCGTCTTTCCTAGTTATCCTTGTACATGAATCTTGATTTTTTTGTCAAATTACTTTTTCATAGTCAATCTTAATATTGTCCTAGTGAGGTGGGTAGATATCAATGGTTGAGGTAGAGAGAGGCTGGAAGGCAGGAATATAATGTAATAATGACTAAGATGACCCAGTGAAATAACTCCAAGCTAGAATTCCCATTGACTTAGAGGCATGCCTGAATCAAAGAAGGAATAGTCTAGGCTGCATAAATAGATAGATGAAAAAAACAAAAATTTGATTCTTAGTGAACTGCATTGATAAAATAAATGTAAAGAAAGCACTCCTATCTATGTTCTAGTTCATATGAAAGTTCTGGGCAAAAGTATTTCCAAGCAGAATATTTTTCAAAGGTTTTTAAGAGGTGTCAAGAACAGCTTAATGTCTCAGAAGTCAGCTTGCAGACAGACATTTCTGGCAAGGTGGCTTGTTGTAAGTCCAAATGATCAGAACAAGAAGAAGAATGTTTCAAAAGCCTACCAAGGAAAAAGTGTGTTTGAACTCTGTCTGGAGAGACCAATGCCCAGTAGACTTTGTTTGAAATCACTCCAGTAAGACTACGTGTAGGCTAGATCAGAAACATTGGCTTAGACTGGTCACTGGGGCCCTATTTACAGAAATAAATTGTGATTATTTAACCCAGTTTGGGCCAAAAGCTCAAGAAATTCTTGGAACACAGGTTTAAAGCTATTTTTCAAGTCAGATGCTTGGACCAAAGACGTTTTTTTATGTGTCTACCATAGCCTAAATGAATCCTTTGAGAGATGATTCACTAAATGTATTTATCCTCCTTTATTCTTGTTATAGCCTTCTTTCACATATTTTTCCTACCCGTTATTTTGATAGGCTCCAATGTTTTCCTGGCCCCGGTTGAGAGACGCTGACCCCATTCTACGATGTGAGATGGCTTCCACTGGAGAGGTAACTAGTTAATGATCCATGAACACTTTCATTAAATCTACTTCGAAGTCTATGGTTTTATGATCAGAATATAGTAAAGTAATTTAGTAAGTAGGAAGCGAGACACTTCTTTTGTGATCAGAATAAGTCTGAAACGGCCTGGGAATTTTGAGCTAAGAAAAAAAATCCTTGAATTTTTGTAGCCCAGAGTCTAAATTCTCACTTATATTTCAACAGTTGGCTATATTGTCGGTGTGTTTCATTCATTTTCACATTACAAATTGAGAGCATCTTTCAAAGATTTCTTTAGATGTCTAGGGAAATACCTTCCTAGGTACTTAAGGTTCTCAGGTCTCAGGTTTCTCTGTAAAGGTTCTCAGTTCTCTCTGTAAAGCACCTCTCATCCCCTCTAATCTGCCTTGCTATTGTGAAATTAGGTCATTGAGCTTTTAGTAGCAACATGTAGAATGAAGGTACAACAGTAGAAAGATAATGGGGCCATAATACGGTGGGATCTGTAGGTATATGCAAAGTCCCAGAACCACTGCTTTCCAAAGCAACTGTAGTCACCTGGAGATTATCTAAAAACTATAATGAGACTGACCACTGGATGTCCCTCTTCACTTGTGTTGGAGCCTTTGTCAGCTGGAGATTTCTTTAAGAATGTGAAGTGTGTTTCTTGCAGAAAGCTGTCAGATTCCAGAGAGTTCCCTACATGTCAGTGTCAGGACATTGTATGAATCACCTAGCCCTTGACAGACTTACTGTACACAACCTTCAGATTCTCATCAGTGCACACCAGAGTGGCAACATCAGACGTGGAGGCATCATTGTTTCCTCTTGGTGTTGAGGAAAACCTGAGAGGGGAAAAGACTTAATTGCAACAAATATGTGATGTTTTATATGGTTGCCTGGTTACAAGCAAAATCTGTGATGAGAAGCCAAGTGAGACAGGAAGGGAGGCAGTGAGGAATAAATGGCTATCTTGTTTGTATTTGGACTGATGATTGCCTTCTCTTAGGATCTTTGCTGCTTCCGTTAATTTAATAGACGAGAAAATCTAACTTGAAGACAAAGGGACATAATGCTGAATTTCCCTGCCGTTTAAGGAGGTCCTCTGATGTTCATCTTGATCTCAGGGTCACTCAGTAGCAGGGCTGTTTTCAGCTGGCCTAGGATTCAGATCAGGGTGAGATCTGCTTTCCTTCGTGCTGTTTTCTCTGGTGTGGCAAGTCTGTTTTCAGCACCTGTGTCCATTCTGCCTCCAGACATACATTATTGGAATTGTTGAAATACGAACATATGAGAGAATTAGAAATTCAGCCCTCCCCTTCCTCGTATCTGTTTCAGAAGTACAGAGAGATAATTCCTTTTCCATTATTAGAGTCATATTTCCAAATGTCACTTAGTGTGATGTTACAAGTTCTGTTATTACTGAAATCAGAATAATAATTCTAGCTCAGTGAAATCTCAGTTATGCTCCAGAGACATTTTCAGTGTTAAAATGGCTTGTTGGGGGATTAAATAAAACTTTAGCTTTCCTAATGATGAGGTGGGGATGATAGTCCTAATCTTTGTGCTCAGTTGTGTCTGACTCTCTGTGACCCATGGACTGTAGCCCACCAGGCTCTTCTGTCCATGGGCTTTTATAGATAAGAATACTGGAGTGGCTTTCCATTCCATGCTCCAGGGGATCTTCCCAACCCAGGGGCTGAATCCACGCTTCTTGCATCTCCTGAATTGGCAGGCAGGTTCTTTACCATTAGCACCTCCTTAACTACTTTCTGTTTTTTTTTGTAGAAAACTGCTGAAACCTTGTGTTTGTATATGCACTTATGATGAAATTGCCTAGGTTCTTTCGGTAGGGTTTGGGTCCCATTAACTTAGGTTGACATTTCTTACGTTGGTTAGCCAGTACTTGAACACAGAAAATGTTCACTGTGGTGTAAAAAGCAGCAGGTCCTAGTGGTCCACAGAATATCATAGTCATGAGAACTTTCCTTTGACAGTAAAGGAGTCATTTGCTTAAGGAACAAATTTAGCCATCAGTGTTACTTACTCTAATGGTGATTCTCTACCTTTGTCAAATAATGATGTACAAGTCAAGGCTTACTTCCATCACGCTCAGATTAACCCCTTATTCCATAGTTAGGGTAGCTAATCAACTTGTAGTTATATTGTAGTGCTATTACCCTACAGGAAGGCTCTGTATATCCCAACACTATATTAATTTGGACTTTTTCTTTCCTTTTTTTTTTTTTTTTTAACTTTGGGCTGTAGTATTAAGAACTGATAGCAAGGTATATTGCCTCATTTTATGAAGGTAATAAAAATGAAGAAGTTCCTTTGAGATTTTCACAGATTTACTGAATTTCTCAGAGGGCTTTCCCATATGTATGAAATAACTCCTAACCAATTGATTAGCAGTTATGCATTTGTGCTACTGACCCGTGAATTCATGCATTGTTGCATAGTACACATACATATACTATTATTTAAACATTAAGTCGTATTAACATTTGGCAGCTCACCATGTTATGGGCCAGAAGCTGTAATTTGTATCCAAATATCTCACAGTAGAATCCAGTTATGTTGCTCCATGGAGTGTTGTTGGATGGAGAAAGAATTGCTTATTCATTCATTATGTTTAATTAAAAACATAAGATACATCTGCCCTGGCCAGACTTTTAATCCCTAGATTCAGATTGCATGGTCTTTGGGCGACTCAATAAAATCTAGCATAGGAATCTATGACTTCATTTGTGTTTCTCTTTTGGTAGAGCTGGGTGACTGTCATTTGCTTCCTTTTACTTTATTTTTTTTCATTTCTTCTAAACAGGTGGCTTGCTTTGGTGAAGGTATTCATACAGCTTTCCTAAAAGCAATGCTTTCGACAGGATTTAAGATACCCCAGAAAGGCATCCTGATTGGAATTCAGGTAGGTAGTGTGTGGTTGTGTGCATGCTGGGAGCTGGTAGGGGAAGTGACCTTAATGTTGCTAGAGAAGAGGGGAAATATTTTTAAGATTCCACTAAAAAGCCAGCGAATTTGAGAAATAATGGACATTTTTTTCTCTGTATAGTCCTTGAATTTTTGCCTTTTTCTTCTGTAGCAGCCAATACAAATAAGTGAATAAACAAAAAAAAAAAAAAGAAAGAAAGAAAGAAAAAAAGCTCTAGTGAAGGATATTTATTCTGAGTGGGATTCAGGGTACCTTTAAAAGGACTCTGTTCTTTCTCTTGGTTACATCTTTTCTACATGGCTTGCTCTTAGTACTATCTCCTTAGCCTCTGAATAAGAGCTTTCCATAAAGTTGGTCTCATGGCTTTTTTCTGTGACTGTGTCTAGCATTTTCTCTTGACTTTCCCCTTTGCCAGCTCATTCATGTCTATCCACTCTCCCATTTCAAACTATCATCTTTAAATCTTAATCCTCAGCCATCCTCTGTTTCCAGCAGTTTGCTGGATACCTCCATCTTAGATGTCTCAAAACCAACATATCCCAAACTGAAATGAATATTACCCGCTCCAAACCTCTGTTCTTTCCTTCATTACATTCATTAATTCATTCACGTTTCAATTTCTACTAAATATCAAAGATTCAGAGTTGAAGAAGACATGGGCATTATTTGAGAAATTTTCTTAATGTAATTAAAAGTTCTCCATGACTGACTGAAAGTTCTTAAAGGACAGTCACCTAATGGGCTTAAGAAAGTCAGCCCATCCCACAGTGTACTGTGGAAGTTCTTGAAATATTATTACTTAGTAAACCTTCTAAGTCAAAACAGGGTGTAGTAATTGTAAGTGAATATCTTCATATGGTGAAAAGACATCATTGGTTTATTATTGCGAGTCAAATGTAAATCTTAGGGCAAAATGGGAGCCAGGGAACTCTTATTACTCTTTGGAATAATTATTGCAAGAATATACAAATTATTTGTTTATAAAGTTTTAAAAAATACTAGATGTTTCTCAACTGATCTTTCACTTTCATTGGAGGTTAGCAATCCCTGGGCCTATAAAAACAATAGATGGTCTTATCTATCACCCCTGCCATTCTTTCAATCAATTCAAACCCTGCACGGTTCTGTACACATCAATAAAATTGTAATTAGAAAAATACCAGGTATTTTCAAGTAGTGGGTTATTATTATAGATGCTGTTGCATTAGGGTGCCTTAGTGTCAGCAAATTAGACTCTGGAGACTGGATGGGTGGCTTTGGAGAAGTTTCTGCAAAGAGTCACTTGGGATTTTGCTTCATAAAGGTGCCAGAAGGGCGATGGAGAACAGTTAGAACAGAGGCTAACAAGATGACTTGCAATTGTGAAGCTTAATGGCAGTTTAGAGACACATCACACCATATGAGAGACTCATCACGTTATAATGGGTATTAAGTATTATTAAGTCACAAGTATGAGAGTATTTGTCCAGCTTCCAGTTATGGCTTAAAGTTTAATGTGAGACCTGGGGGCATTCAGAGGAGACCATGCCCTTAGTCCCTGTCCTCACAACTAATCATAATAGTGCTAACATTTTAAAATACCACTTTAAGAAGGCAGTGATGTATAAAATTGTGCCTTGTTTGGTTTCAGTGCTGCAGGGAAATATAAAGCAAAAATTAATTTGATCCCTATGAAGTACTAGTATGATTTTGGCAAGAGTGAACAGAATTTTTGCTTTGTAGGGAAAGAAGGAAGTTCATAGGGAAAAAAGAAGACTTCTAAAAGCAATGTTCTACCTTTCAGTTTATTCTTTTTTAAAGAAATCAATGTTCTAGCAGCTACATATATTTTTGCAAAGAACTTTCTTTCTGTACATGCATGCATAATATTAGGAATTTAAATATATATGTATTTTAATTACAGAGCTTAAAAGTATATTCAAGGAAATATTTAATAAACTGACATTTAACAAAATACTTGCAGCTGTGTTAAAATTAATCATCAAGATTCTAAATCTCTAGAGATAGGTAAGAACCATTTTCTAACCTACTTTATATGGGAAGCGAAGAAAAGCTGCCATCACCAATAGTCAGTGTATAATATCTTCATTACTATATGGAAGATTTTAATTTGTAGTGATTTTTTTCAAAAGTATAGTCATAGGTTTGACTGAACAATATGATAGAAGGTGCTAATCAGAGTTAATAGCTAACTCACTGGGCATCTTCTTAGAATGGTATAAACCTAAACTTCATAGCAACTGTGAATAAAGTAATTAGAACCTATGTTTCAGGATACACTGTACTTAAAAAAATCATCTTACTTAACATGATTTCACTTAGCCAGAAGAATTCATATAAACTCATTCAAAAGACCTTCTTTTCTCTTCATCACCCCCTCCTGAGGCAGCTGCTGCTAGGAGTAAAGGATTTAATTGAAGAAAACTTACCTCTAATTTTTCACAACAGGTTGCAAGAGAAAACTAGGGGGAAAAGAGAACTATTGAGGAAAGGCAAAAGTGACTCTGATACAGGAAATATTTTTTCTTATTGTTGGTTGTTTAACTCATATTTTAAGTAGCAGTTTATCACTAGCAAGTATCAACCACTTTTCAACATTTAATAAATAGACCGTGTGTGTGTATGTGCATGTGGGTGTATATACATGCTTGTTGGTTATATTTATTTTCCTAATTTTTCTTTCTTTTCTCTTTCTTATCCTACTCCTTTATGCACACAGACTGTTTCTGTCCATTCACTATTAATCCTATGGTCAAATTACCTGGGAAATTTGAAATATTTTGGTAACATCAATCTTGCCTAACTAGGATTTAGGGGGAAAAATCAAGATTTAGGTTTTATCAAAGGATTCTTGTCAACTTAACTGTTACAGGCACTGTGTGTCTACCAAGAGCCTTTTTAAGCATAGACCCTAATATAAGAAAGGCATAATGTAGGCTTCTGTGGCAACAAAATCATCTTTGATTTTCTTGCAATATTTCCAGCCTCTTTTCATCCCATCATGATTTATTTTTAGTATCTATGAGTGGGCAATCTGCCTTGTCTTGAAGTTTTCTGGAACACTCTTCAACAATAAATGATTTACTCTAGAGCAAATCAAGAGCCCTTGCTGTTTTTCGCCCTCTGATTGGGCTATTCAGTGATGCTCGTAAACAGCCCTCATCCTGATATCTGTGCTTCAGCATGGCTCAGAAACACAAAGCAAGAATTTTATTTGAAAAAGACAACTCCAAGTGACATGAATAACCTTTTATCTTCTATACAGAATCATTATGAACAACCATAGAGTTGTCAATCCTGACATCCCTGTAGAGTCCACAGACATCACACCATCTTAACCTGGCTTTCGGTTCTGTAGCCAGAATTTGGATTAATGTGAAATGATAATTGGAGGATATATATATATATAGTTTTTTTTTTACTTTTAAAGGACTTTCTTTCTTACAAATGTTTTCCAGGAAATAAATCAGCTTGTACTTTTCACCTTTAGTAACAAATGGTTTCTTACCCAGGTATTTTCATTCAGCTATTAAATCTGGGGCTACTCAGATGAAAGCTGACAGCTGTAATTTCTTTTTGTAGAGAGGCTATTTTATGTGTCACAAGTGTTCAATACATGTTTGATAGAAGTTTATAATGTGACTATGAAAGCCAACACCCCAGACCAGAAGGCAGAGTAGTTCCCTGGCTGGAAACTGCCAATACTGTCATGTCGAATATTTATCTTTTCCACTTGGGGGACAGCACTGAAACAGCTCCATAATGAGGTTCTGACTGGTGTCTGCAGGACTTAGAGGTCTTGCTGACTTATTTTACTTTAAAATGGCAAAGAAAAAAAAAAATTATAGTCTAGTACTCCTCCCTCAACCTTTTTTCATAGTGTCTTTGGCCAAGGTTAATGCATCTTCACCTTGAATTACAAAATGAATGAAGGGTAGTCCTCTTATCCCCTCTTACTTCCTATTCCTAAATGTAAATGTAAATGTGAATGTGCACTGGAGGGTTTGATAAACTGCAGATCCCTGGGAACCACCCCCAGAGTTCCTGATTCTATAGATCTACGGGTAAGGCCCAAGTTTTCATAATTTAAGCAAATTCCCAGGTGATGTTGATTCTCTGGAGGCCACATCTTGAGAACTATTATACATGTGAAATGGTATTCTAGAAAATCGATGCAATGTTATGTTATCATATGGCCATATATTATTAGTGACTTTTGCTAGGGGGAAATGTAAGAGATTGAGATTAGTACCTGACTAATGTATCAACAGGTCTAAAGTGTTGGTTACCTTTATGGTGAGCTTCCAGTGTGCTCTGATGCTTCCTTATGTCTGCTGTGTGTTTAGCAGAGGTTCACAAGGTAATGTTCCACTTTAGGTGTGCTTGATGAAATTCAGAGGTTTATTTATAATATTTCACATGTGTTTGCTATATTTCAAGAAATCTAAAACACCAAGAAAACCTAAAATGCCGTTTAATTCAGTCCCTTGCTTTTTAAGCAGAATCAAATGAGTAAAAGATTGTCCTAATCTTTTGCTTAATCTATTCTTAAAGAAACTGCCACAAAACTCATTAAATTCCCTTAATGTCTTGAATTACTTTCTGATTTTATACTTACTTAATTTTGTATCTATCCATGAACTTCTTGCATCTAAGCCCATTTCTTCCTGTTGGGTCCTAAGTGGGAATGAAAAGCTACTGCCTTGGGCATGGTTACAATTTGTGTTCTAGAAGGCTGTCATGAATAACCCCTGAGCCTGCTTTAGCTGAGATTCATCCTGTTGCATTTATCTTTTCTATTTGCCAATAGTTTCTTCTCATAAAATTGCAGTTCTGGGATTGAGAGGGCCAGATTCTGAAAGGATTTTATATTTGAACATAGTCTTGGGGTCTCTACCTAGGATTGAGATCTTTTCTCAAAAAGCCTCTACAAGTAAGTATTAGGAAGTTTTGTGGGCTGAACATTATCAAAACTGTGCAAGGATCTGGATGTTTTATCACAATTCTTAGTTTCTCTAAAACTGAAATAAGATCATATCCATGACTTTTCTCAACCATTACTAATATAATTTCTAATAGATTATAAAACATTTTAAAAGTAACCAAATTATATCATCTGTTTACAAACTTTTGTAAATGGTTCAAAAAAATGTGAAAATTTATCATTTGAAGCAGAATGGATATGTTTTTAACATTGTACAATTTTGCATATTCTGTTTAGCTTGATTACTCAGACATTCATGTTAATGGGATCAAGGTCAGAAGTTGACGATTGGGTAGGCTACTGAGCTTGTTTTCTTCCACTCTGATCACTGTATTGCAAATATGTGCTTTTGGTCACAGGAAGGGTGTTCAGAATTAAGGAACCCTGATGGCGACAGACAGTCCAGGAAAGGCAGGACCCAGAAACTGAATGGGTCCAGCTGGGGTTTCAGAAGAGCACACAATTCTAAGAAAATATCTGAACAGCAAGATTGAATGTTAGGGAGCCTGGTAGGAAGGAAAACATATATGAGGATGATACTGGTTTGTGTTCTAAGTGTGACAGCCAGTAGAGGAACCCAGGCTTCAGAGCTAGAGTGCAGGGACAGGAATATAGCCTCTGTGAGGCTGAAGAAACAATTATTTTAATAATAATAATATTTAATGATAACTATTAATGAGCCAGCAATTGTGCTAAATTGACAGCTTCCCAGGTGGCTCCGTGGTAGATTATCCATCCGCCAATGTGGGAAATCCCAGTTTGATCGATCTGTGAGTTGGGAAGATCCCCTTCCCAAGGAGAAAATGGCAGTCTGCTCCAATATTCTTGCCTGGAGCATGCCATGGACAGAGAAGCCTAGAGGGCTGCATTCCATGGGGTTGCAAAGAACTGGACACAACTGTGTAATCAAGCATGACCACTGTACTAACACGTACGGCGGACTTCACTCACTGAATACTCACAGGGACCCTCTGACATTTTGTTGTTGTTCAGTCACTCAGTTGTGTCTGACTCTTTGTAATCCCGTGGACTGCAGTTCGCTGGGCTTCTCTGTCCTTCACTATCTCCAAGAGTTTACTCAGACTCACGTCCATTGAGTTGATGATGCCATCCTACCCTCTCATCCTCTGTATGATTATTCCTATTTAACAGTTGAGGAAAATATATCACAGAGAGGTGAAGTAAGTTGGTCAAGGTCACCCAATTTATTGTGGACCATCAAGAAGTAGATACACTAATATCGGAGTCACTGTTTTATAAATGAGGAAATGGAGGCTCAAAGGCATTAACTTTTCATACAAATGCATGGTAAAGACAGAGTGAAATGCAGCTTAGTGACTCCAGAGTCCATTCTTTTACTCTTTGCTTTAGAGTAAATGCCCAACTGATTTCCAAATGATTGACTTATAGGGAACTTTGCATGAATTGCTAGGTCAAGGCCTAGGAATTGAAGTGCAGTCCAAACTTAGAATTTAGCCATTAGAACAGGTTGAAAGGCAGAACATCCAAAAAGGCTGATGTGGCATTGAGCACCTGAGAGAGATGACTTTAAATTCTCTCTAACCAGGAAAATGATCCAGCCAGAAGTAAATCCAGGGGTAAATCTGACTCTATACTCAGACACTCAATAGATTAAACAATGAGTAAAGGAATTTGAGGTGTAAAAAGTAAGACAGTAGAAAGCAAGACAATGTGGATGGAATTTCATCTATATGAGAAAATAAGTAAGAGTTTATAATCACTCTAGGAGGATGAAACTTGTCATCTTTGAATATAAAGCACCAGGCAACACATGGCATTTCCTTTTATGGCATAACAGAATGCTATATTGCATGATTAAATTAATAACGTCTATCTAGAGAGTGAATTTTGTTAAATTCCTTTAATTTCAGCAATCATTCCGTCCACAATTCCTTGGTGTGGCTGAACAATTACACAATGAAGGCTTCAAGGTATGTGATATTATTTTTCTTAATTGCTTTCTGTCAGCAATCTATCCACAAAAAAGAATATTGAAGAATATTGGGGAATAAAATCATGCAAGATATGACCTCTCCATATGAAAACTATGACTAACTTTATAATTTCAAAGCTTCAGTGAAATAAACTAATTAGAAAGACTAGTTTTAAGTTTTAGCACTATTATCACAAACTTACTAAATTTGCTGGCTAAAAACCTGGAGACTTTTTCTAACACAGAACTGGGATAAACTTTCAATGGATTTCCATATATTTTCCCTTTTTCCTTTTCCTGTTTCCCTATGAAGTCATAGTTTCCAACAGTTATAGGCAAAATTTCTTTGCCATGAATATCTGCACACAAAGCCTGGTTCTGTAAAACAGAATGAGTCCCAAGGCTCAAGGTGGGCCTGTGGTCATGAGGCTTTATTGGTCTGATAACTGAATTTTTAGTCACCAATAACTTTCTTTTTCTCTCCTACAAAAGCAGTTACAGTTGAGGTTATTAATTTTTTTCTTATTGCAAATATTTTAAAAATATTTAAAATGCCTATAACAATCGATTCTGACTTAATCTCTATTTCTGACATCATTTTGCATCTCATATTCACCATTTTTTCCGGCTCTATGTTTTAAATGACTCAAGTGTCCTAATGGGCCCCTTTGCTTCATGAAAGCTTTTCCCTGCTACAGTAACTGACTTTTTAAAAAATTTTAAATACAGCTCTTTGCCACGGAAGCCACATCAGACTGGCTCAATGCCAACAATGTACCTGCTACCCCAGTGGCATGGCCATCTCAAGAAGGACAGAACCCCAGCCTCTCGCCCATCAGAAAGTAAGAACCGGGAAGGTTATTCTGAGATAACAAAATAGATGGAGAATTAGCTTTGGGAACTAATATGATATAAGTATGAGGTTTGCCAGGTGGCTCAGTGGCAAAGAATCCACCTGCCAGTGTAAGAGGCCATAGAGACACCAGTTCTATCCCTGGGTCAGGAAGATCTCTTGGAAGAGGAAATAGCAAGCCAAGCCAGTATTCTTGCCTGGAAAATCCCATGGACAGAGGAGCCTGGCGAGCTACGGTCTGTGGGGTCACAAAGAGTCAGACGCGACTGAGCAACTGAGTATGCACACACACATGATATAAATATAACACCTTACCCTATTGCAAGTCTTCTAAAAATCCTTTTAGTTAACCAATTTAAAATGAGGAAATTTGTGCATGACAGTAAAGCCTCCTTCTCATGAACTTTGCTGTTATTGTAAAACACATAATGCCATATATGTACATGGTGATATGTAGCATCTTTCAAAATATTTCCAAGTAAATGTCCATTCCTTTGACAGACAGCAACCAAGATCTCAGTGATGAGAATCATGGGCCCAAAGAAAGTAATGCAGCGCTTTGTGTTTTATGTCAACTTGCATTGTGTATATATGTGTATATCAAGTGTAAGATTAACCAGCTGCATTCACTGAGGTTGTGCATCAATGAAACAGTCAATTTATTGAGAACTTGCTACTTAAAGGGCACCATGGGGAGAGATATGATAATGTCACCTATTAGACTGCCTGATTTGCCATTCTTTGATTAGGTTGGTTATTATGCCTTAGGCTATTTCTTCATTAGGTTTTGTAAGACATTTATTTCAGCACACTACCTGAACCTTCAGAAACACTGACACATTAACACATACAGAACTATGTGGTGTAGGTACATAGGAGAAAATTCTCAGTTGCTCCAGGACGTTACAACCTACTGGATGGCTAAGTCCTAACTAACAAACAGTATATGATATACTATCTGTCAGAGCTCTTGAGAAAGTAACCTACAAATCATCATCAAATTAATAAAAGAAGGCAATTATTCCAATGATGCTAGAAGCCTTTCTTTGTTGTCGTTGTTTAGTCCATCAGTTTTGTCCGACTCTTTGAGACCCCATGGACTGTAACCCGCCAGGCTCCTCTGTCCAGTGGAATTTTCCAGGCAAGAATACTGGAGTGGGTTGCTACTTCCTTTTCCAGGGGATCTTCCCAACCCAGGGATCAAACCTGCGTGTCTTGTGTCTCCTGCATTGGCAGGCGGTTCTTTGCTACTGAGCCACTAGGGAAGCCCAGAGGCCCTTCTTAGGGCTTTGTAAAACAAGAATTAGTACTGCTTCCTGCTTTTGACATTTAAATATCTCCTAATGTTTATCGCAGCCCAGCAACAGAATGTGAAGTGGTTTAATTCAAAATCAGGCAGCCTGTATTTCATAACATCAGCTGAGACACTAGGAAGCAGGCAGTGAAGTAAAGTTGATCTGAAGTGGGTGTGAGGGGTGGGGAGTGGAATGGCCTTCGATGCTGGAAGAACCACCTTCTTGTAAAATAAGTAACTGTCTCTCAAATTACCAATTCTCGCTATCAGTAGCATTTTAAAGATAAAACATATATTTCCATTTGATTAGCTAGACATTCAACAGCATTCTTTCAAGAACACAATAAAAATATTATAGCCCCCGAATGTGTATAGTTTGAACCTCTACTTAGGAATAAAGGAGGGCAGGTGTCAGTCAACTCAGTATGCCATTGACTTGAATGGTTTTGAGACTAATTTACGTTAGTAGTTTGAAAACTAATTATAAAATATACATCATCACCTGCAAGCTTGTATTTATTTTGTTTATTTCTTCAGATTGATTAGAGATGGCAGCATTGACCTGGTGATTAACCTCCCCAATAACAACACTAAATTTGTCCATGATAATTATGTGATTCGGAGGACAGCTGTTGACAGTGGAATTGCTCTCCTCACTAATTTCCAGGTATGTTCTTTTCCTCAAACATAGTCCACACGAGGGTTTTTATTTCTGTGCCTCTCTTGAGAGTACACGTCTCTCTTTTCTCTTTCTTGTAACTTTCAGAAAGCAGAAGAATTTCTAAATAGAATCTAAATTAATGGTCTATTTTGGTAGGTCATGGCCTGAGACAGTTGGTGATCAAGGAGTTGAGATAACCAGAAGCCATGGATAACCATGGTTCTCTCATTACACATACAAATATCCTCTAAATAAAAAGTGTGGTATGGCATATAATAGTGATATGCAATTTTATTCCATTGTGTCTAAATGAAAGGCACCGCATAAAAGCAACAGGTAATGGTAATTGAAAGCACAGATATAGTGCAAGCACTTGTCCAGTCCACAGGAAATGATTACTGAAGGCATGTTCTCTTCTACTTGAACATGACCCAACGAATTTATCACTTGGAAAACTGTAAAGACCCTGTAAATTTCTGGCCATTGTATTTTTTTCCCCCTGAGTCAGTTTTAATTTCTGTGAATGGTGAGGGGAAATAAGCTTATTCATGTGGAGGTCTGAGATATAGGAGAAAGTCCCCATTAAATAAAAATGTTTGTGTCTTTCATGCCATACCCCTTTGAAAATCAGGAACAGAAACTGTGACTTTTTGCTCCTGCTTCATTGAACATTCACTTTCATTTCATGTGTGTTGCTAAGATTCCTAACTTCATATTTTCAGGTGACCAAACTTTTTGCTGAAGCTGTGAAGAAAGCTCGCAATGTGGACTCCAAGAGTCTCTTCCACTACAGGCAGTACAGTGCTGGGAAAAAACTATAGAGAAATAGAGACACTCTGTCTCCGTTCTTAAATCAACCTAAGCCACTTTTTATCTAGAGGAACTGATTTGCAGCTTTCTTTCCTAGAAACAAATATTGATATCAAACTTTATTTCAGTGTACTTAGCTGTGCCTTAATATTCTTTTCTTTCACAATTAAATTGTTGTCAGTCACCTTTTAAAAATTTTACTTCGAGAGTCCTCCCTAAGTAACTGTTCTTCATGAGAGCTTTCGCTTATTAATGCCTTATTTTTGGTGGGCCAAGTTTATCTACGTGCTTCTTTGCAGCTAACATTGTATAGTGCTGATTAATGATGATCACGGTAGAAAAAATTGCTGCTCTGTCTTCTGAACTCTTTCTATATATCCTTTACAGACACTATTGCCATTTTTAAACAGCATCTGCCATACTCAGGACACTTTCATATAACAAGGCAGAATACTCTAAAAATGGTTCAAATGAAATATGGATTTAATTTAAGAACTCCTCCATCGTGATGTTTGTGTATTGTTTCTTTTCAATAATCATTCTCTTTGGCTTATACAGGAATATCATCATCCCGTCCCACAGAGTTGAAATTGAGAAGTGTAGCAGAGGTCTTTAAAGTATGGATTTATTAAAAGGATACTGGTTTGCAATTTTGTGTTTTGTAGTATGTCAGCAGATGGTGGATACCACTGAGGTTTTGTTCTTGTTTCTCTTTGGATTTTTAACCTGAGCCAAGTGAAATCTTCAGATTTATGCCATCTCTCCCATACCCCTCCTTTCTGCCCACTTTGGAATAACTTGGAAGTTATGTTCATTCCCTTCAGAGGACAGATTCTGTTGATCTACTGAGTCCCCTGATACAATGTTAAGTTTTATACATTTTAGGCACAAAGTCCTTGTTCCTTCTCCATACAAGAAAAATCTTTGCTACAGGGCAGCCTTTGTCACTTTTAAACTTTTTGTGTTATTACAAGTGCTCTAATTGTGAACTTTTAAATAAAATACTATTGAGAGATAAGACAGTGGTATTCTTGCATTTATTGATTCATTTATCTTTGCATTGATCCACAAAATCTGTTCATTTCTCTGATGAAACAGGGCTTGGTGCCAGGATTATATCTTTTTTTATTCTTTTTTCCACACAAAGCCCTTATAGGGTATGAGCAAATTAATATTAAACATAATGAAGCTTAAACTGTTAATTTCTCTTTTCTTCCTCCTCCTATTCCTTGCTTATAAATCTCATTAAAAATTCATTCTCTTGTTAACGTGGTTATATACTACCTTTGATCTGTATCCTTTCTTTTTTTAAAATATTTATGTGGCTGCATTAGGTCTTAGTTGCAACATGCAGAATCTTCGTCGTGTCACGCGAGATCTTTTGTTGCAGTGCAACAAAGATCATAACAGATTCTCTGGTTATGACACACGGGCTCCAAGTTGCGCGAGCTTCAGTAGTTGTGGCGCACTGGCTTAGTTGCTCCACAGCATATAGGCTCTTAGTTTCCCTTCCAGAGATCAAATCACGTCCCCTGCATTGGCAGGCAGATTCTTAACCCCTGGACCAGTACGACATGCCCAGATTCTTTCAAATATATAGCTAAAATCACAAGGAGATCTAATCAGTCCATTCTGAAGGAGATAAGCCCTGGGGTTTCTTTGGACGGAATGATGCTAAAGCTGAAACTCCAGTACTTTGGCCACCTCATGCGAAGAGTTGACTCATTGGAAAAGACCCTGATGCTGGGAGGGATTGGGGGCAGGAGGAGAAGGGGACAACAGAGGATGAGATGGCTGGATGGCATCACTGACTCGATGGACGTGAGTCTGAGTGAACTCCGTGAGTTGGTGACGGACAGGGAGGCTTGGCGTGCTGCGATTCATGGGGTCTCAGAGAGTCAGACATGACTGAGCGACTGAGTGAATGAATGAAAATCACATACTAACCAAAGATTTCCATGCATATATAATAAATTAAGCTTAAAATAATGTCTTGTGGAACACAGAGAAAAGTATTTGAAGGCAGTCAGAGGCTAATCCATATTGTCTGATAGACAGTATCAAGGGCCGCAGTGACACCACAGCTAGCCTAGAAATACCACCTAAGATGTGGATTTGCAAAGTTTCTAAGACAGTGAGGACAACATGACTTTTATCCCTTCCCTTGATGTAGATCTGCACCAAGTCTTTCAGAATTGATTTTATCTTATTCCCTTCTTTTTATGGCCTTGGTTGAGACCTTCATTACTTCTTTCCCACAAGATAATGGCAATGCACTCCCTGATCATCCATTCATTTTCCTGAAAATATTTAATGAGTTTATGAAAGTTTTAGTGTATAATACACTATGATCCCTCCTACACTGACTAGTCTAGTACTTTTCTGATGCTGTATTACTTTACACCATCGCATCACGAGCACCAGCATGATAAGTAACTATCGGTAACATTACCTGCTATTGGTAACTACCTGCTATTCCTCAGGTGGTTCTAAGTCCTTTATATGAGGTAACCCATTTAATCCTCAAACTATCCCTATGAGTAGGTGCTACCATCTCCACATTACAGATAAAGAAACTCAAATACCAAAATGCCCAGAGTCACAAAAAAATGCAGTTTCATTTTTTTTTAATCTTGTATTTTGATGAAGACAGATATGTAAAAGAATTCATTTCTTATGGTGAAGAAAACACTTGCCTGCAGAGATCAGGGAAATGCTTTTCTGGGGAGATGCCCTGTCTTGTACCATGTGTTGTCATTCTCCAGGTAGATAAGAGGATAAGCACATTAATCTGAAGAAATTACAAGCAGTGTGGTATAACTGGAGCTCAGGCTATGTTTGAAGAGAAAGGACTAAGGGCAGAGGTTGAGATTGAATTTTTGGTTGTACGTGTTTGAATCACACAGAAATTTCAAAACTTTTTATTTGGAAAGAATTTTGGACTTAAAAAATTGCAAACATACAAATTGCTCAGATTTTACCCGGATTTACCTATTGGTAATATTTTATCCCATTTGATTTATTGTTGCTTACTCCCATCTATCCTCTATCAATCAATCTATTAATATCTATCACCTATCTATCTAAATACACATATGTATATGCACACTCAGAGAGAGAACAATTACACTTTGGACAAAAGTAAGCACACTGTTAGTAACCAATTTAAAAATGTTAACTCATAATTTGAAACAAACAGAATTGCTTGCTGAAAGTACCAAATATTCAAAGCAATTGAAAGTGAAAGTCACTCAGTTGTGTCCAACTCTTTGTGACCCCATGGACTATACAGTTCACAGAATTCTCCAGGCCAGAATACTAGAGTGGGTAGCCTTCCCCTTCTCAAGGGGATCTTCCCAATCCAAGGATCGAACCCAGATCTCCCGCATTGCAGGTGGATTCTTTACCAGCAGAGGCACAAGGGAAGCCCAAGAATACTGGCATGGGTAGCCCATCCCTTCTCCAGTGGATCTTCCTGACCCAGGAGTCGAACCGGGGTCTCCTGCATTGCAGGCGGATTCTTTACCAACTGAGCTATCAGGGAAGAAATAGTTAAGGTTCATACTGTGGAAATTTAATAAAGGCTCTCAATTTTTATATTAATTTGAACAGGCTATTTCTAAAATATGATAAAATGGTAGAGTAATAATTAAGCAGTGTTGTTTCTAAATAATCCCTATATTTTTGTTCCTGAAATTTAGGGTTTTGGGAAAACAGATGACATACACTCTCTCCAAGGTGCTGAAATGAAATTATATTAATTTTTGCTTGTGTTACCTTTGTGTTTTCCAATATTCCAACCTTTAAGAAAACTAAACACAAATACTGTATTCAACAGTTTGGGTGGAGGAGGGAAATGGAAGCAAATGAATCAGATTTGTGTTCAGATCTGGCAAGTCTTTGTCCTTTTGGAATATTTGTATTTTTTAATATAAACAGGTTAACACATTTTAAAATGTCTGAATCTGTTATATATCACAACTGCATACAACATGGGGCTATGTCTGTAGAGGGGAACAGGAATTGAAGTAGCTTTTTCCACATTGAGAATTTAATAGCAGGGAAGGAGGACCAGCTCTAGTGGTGGGGTGAAGAGAGAGCTTAGCCAGCTTGTGAAATGAAGAAGAAAGAGGACTAAAGAATGATCCAATTAAAGATGGAGGATTTTATGGCTTTGGAAAGGTAAGTAGAATATTTTAACTGTACTTCTGTTAAACTTTCCTCTTAAACAGCATTCCTACTGGAAACTTTTAAAAACAGCTACTACATTCATGTATCTCAACAGCTGCAGGTACTTGAACCTCAGCTTCCACAGTGTCCACAGCCTCTTGAACAATGAAAGTGGAAATTATCAGAGAAACAAACCAAGGCTGAATGCAGTTAAGTGCTCTGTAATTACACACCAGTATTACCATTTGGCTGCTGGTGCGGCCCCCCTGCAGGCACAGGTGCCACGAATACTCACACACACCCAATCAAATCCACAAAGACCTTTCATTACATATCATTCTAGACAACCTTAGCTAGAAAAAGACTGGCTTAACTTTCTTTCCCTTCTTTCTCTGTTTCCTTTTCCTTTGTTCTTATATATAAAAATTCTATTTTCCCTAGTGAATATTACGGTGCTGTTTTATGAGATGCTGTTGCAATTGGTGAGTGTGAAGGGAATGTGGCAGGAGCAAGAATGTCTATCCTCCTGAGTGGCTCCCTAGGTTCTGTGAAAAATTGGTAATAATTGTCCCTACTTCTCTTGTGCATAATGTAGGGTGCAAGGGTTCCAGGAAGAGAGTTTAAGTACCTACAGCTGTTGAGCTCATGCAGTAATGAAAAAAAAAAAAAAAACAAAACCTCAGCAAATCAAAATTTGCACCATTTGTGAGAGCCCCTTGTTTTTGAAAGATCATTTTTAGAGTCTTTACAACTTTCATTTTATAAAGGACTTGTGTTCACAAAGAAAACTATTGATTGTTGACCAAAACAAAAAATAGGCTTTTCTGATAGCAGTAAAGGTTCACTTTCTCTCCTGAAACTACCAGCCTAGCTAATTATTTCTGTAAGGTGTTTCCTAGAAGAAACACACAAACCCCAGAGAAGTGCTTTTGTTCATCAAAGGAAGCAACACAGCAGTCTCACACACAAAAAAAGTCAAAGATGCTGTGTCCCAAATGACATATTCCCACACAAATCTTAGTGCTGTTGGCAGCTGCAATGAAGACCAAGATATGAGTACATAGAAAAGAGAAAGAATCTGAAAGTTCAAAGCAAGTTATTAAAAAAGAGAAATAATTAGAAAATGTATGTATTTTATTAATAAAAATACATTCTAATATCCAGTGTCCAGATAATTATATTTTTCTTTCTGAAATTTAAGCACATTCAGTAATCTCTTTCATAGTCTCTCTTCTACCTGCCTATGCAAGGTCCTGAAGGATGAACTATAGTGGGGCATTGAGGTCGTTAGCATAACAGAAATATTCTGCTAAGTGTTTCCCATAACTCTTTACAAATTTCCACATAGAATGCTGCAAAGGAAATTTATATGAAATAATTTAATTAGACTGTAACATTTATTTTAATCTCTCCATTCAAGAGGATTTACATATGGATCCTTTTAAAGAATGTTTTCCAGTTAAACTAAGGACATAATGTCATATTATTTGCCAGGTTTGATACACTTTCCTTCCCACTCATAATTAAAATATATAGGGAGCTTCAGGGGGAAAATGGTCTCATTGCAGTTAAGATGTGAATGAGTAGGAGTTTTCAGAGATTTTCAAAACCACGAGGCACAAGTATTTGATGCAAATTAAGTTCATACTTTATTCATTATCTCACAATAAGACAAAGCAATACTAACTTTCACAATGCTGGGCGAGCCTCTAGAGCAAAAAAATATTACCCTGTGCTAAATCTATCATTACATGCCTTGATGTACTCTGTGAAGTCCTATTCTTTTCAGAAGTAACTCGGTCACACTAGAGTCTGATTCTGTTGAAATCTATGGATCTGTGGGGCCATAGGGACTTATAAGGGCTTCCTGGGTGGCTCAGCAGTAAAGAATCTACCTGTAAATCAGGAGCCACAGGAGACCTGGGTTTAATCCTTGGGTCAGGAAGATCCCCTGGATGAGGGCATGGCAACCCACTCCAATATTCTTGCCTGGAGAATCCCATGGACAGAGGAGCCTGGCGGGCTACCGTCCATAGGGTTGCAAAGTTGAACACAGCTGTGGTGACTTAGCTCTCATGCACTCAGGGACTTCTAAATGTAAACAGATGGTACTTTGTAGACTGATTTCTCAGAGAATGGTCCTTGGCTTACCCTGTTTGGGTTTTGCCATGCTAATCTCTCTGGAAAGGTGAGTTCAAACAGATATTTTTAGAAATACATGAAACATATGATTTGTTGGTTTCTATATTTGTACTAATGTCATTAAGACAGGGTTGCTTTTAATCAATGATGATTTCCTTTGATCTATTGGGGCTATTCCACTATAAATTATTTCAGATCATCTCAGCACCTATTCTTCCACCTGAAAGCTAAAGCTGAGAGCCAGTTTCGAGGCTCTGATTCTTATGCAGATCTATGGAAGGTAGGGACATACTTGTTCTATTGACTATTACATGCCTGGAACCTAATAGGTGTTCAGAATTATAGCTCCCACACAGTTTTTACTCCAAAAAATGATTGTGGTGTGAAGTGCTTCATCAGAATAATTGTTTTCCGGTCCTCCTTTTGAATTATAAGTTCCTATCTCCTCCCTTGGCTTAAGGGAGGCCCAGTTTACATAGGGCCTCCAGTCTTAACTTCACTGTTCATATATTCAGGGGGCTGAAGAGTTTGTAAAGGAAATCCTGAAAACTCTAACTTTCCAAAATCTTCAATCAACTTTCCCCTCAACATTATTATAGATCCAAAAAATCCTCTTCAATCTTAGTTATTTCAGTAATCTTATCAATACTTATGTATATCTCTGTGACCATGGTGCCTCACTCTTTGTGACCCCATGGACTGCAGCATGCCAGGCTTTCCTGTCCTTCACCATATCCTAGAGTTTGCTCAGATCATTTCAATTGAGTCAGTGGTGCTATCTAACCATGTTAGATGTTTATCAACCTCCAAAAGTTAAATTTAATCTGTACCTTCCTTTATTCTTTCTCCATTATAGTTTGTTCATGACCACTCACTTATCATTTTTCATCTTTTTAATGGCTTGTTTTAGAATATTTCATATAGAATAGTCAGGCAACTCTATTTTCTGGCAGAAAATAGACAATTTTGGAGTGTGTAGTTTCTTATACATAGAATATCTATGTCACCTTTCTTTAGTGCTTTGTGTCTTAAATTCATTAATTAAATTCACAAACATTTATTGAGTATTTATAAATAAAAGAGTAGATTTGGACTAATGAAGCTTATAGTTTAGAGGTGGATGAAGAGAATTTAAAGATAACTACTATAGTGGAACTTGATTAATGCTGTCATAAGAAAGTTCAGGGTCTGTGTGAACACTTGCCTCGGTGGATCCTGGCAGGCTTCCATAAGGAACATCTAAACTGGAACCCGGGGGATAAGTAAGAATTTTCCGGGTGAAGAAGTGTGGTGTGTTCTACAGTGTGTATGCACAATGAAAATAATGTGTATGAAGACCCCGAGGCAAGGAAATATATTGAGTTTGAAGAACTGAAGGCAGCTGAGTGTGGCTGGAGCATTGTGCATGCAGGGTTGATGGTAAGGCTGAGAAATAGCTCAGACTAAGACCTAAGTGCCCTGGAAGCCATGTTAGAAAATTTGGACACTTGGCTAAGGATGGCAGGAAGCTGCTGAAGTGTTTTTTTAAGTTAGAAGGTGACATAATTGCTTCAGTATTTTAGAGAAAGTCACTTTGACTGCAGAATTGAGACTGGACCGAATGAACTAGGATTGGAGGCAGAGAGTAGTTAAGAGGCAAATACAGTGATCTGATCTAGGACACACACACACACACACACACACACACACACACACACAGAATCACAGGAAAGAGAAAAGAAGAATGATGTATTAATATTTGGGACTAAGAACTGGCATAATATGTTTGGATGACTCAGAGAAGTTACTCAGATTCAGAGCTGCCTGTTTGCCTGAGCAACAGGTAAGAGGTCATATGATATTTTTGGCATTAATGAACCCAGGAGTTAGTGCTGAGTGTTGGTTGAAGATGGTACATTCTGTTTTAGGCATGAGATTTTCAGGTGTCCGTGAAAGGCAGAATTGAAATGGTGTATTTCAGTTTCAGTTCAGTCACTCAGTCGTTTCCGACTCTTTGAGACCCCATGAACTGCAGCCCACTAGGCCTCCCTGTCCATCACCAACTCCCGGAGTTTACACAAACTCACGTCCATTGAGTCAGCGATGTCATCCAACCATCTCATCCTCTGTTGTTGCCTTCTCCTCCCACCCTCAATCTTTCCCAGCATCAGGGTCTTTTCAAATGAGTCAGCTCTTCGCATCAGGTGGCCAAAGTAATGGAGATTCAGATTCAACATCGGTCCTTCCAATGAACATCTAGGACTGATCTCCTTTAGGATGGACTAGTTGGATCTCCTTTTAGTCCAAGGGACCCTCAAGAGTCTTCTCCAACACCACAGTTCAAAAGCATCAATTCTTCTGCACTCAGGTTTCTTTACAGTCCAACTCTCACATCCATACATGACTACTGGAAAAAACATAGCCTTGACTAGATGGACCTTTGTTGACAAAGTAATGTCTCTGCTTTTTAATATGCTGTCTAGGTTGGTCATAATTTTCCTTCCAAGGAGTAAGCATCTTTTAATTTCATGGCTGTGGTCACCATCTGCAGTGATTTTGGAGCCCCCCAAAATAAAGTCTGTCACTGTTTCCACTGTTTCCCCATCTATTTGCCATGAAGTGATGGGATCGGATGCCATGATCTTCGTTTTCTGAATGTTGAGCTTTAAGCCAACTTTGTCACTCTTCTCTTTCACTGTCATCAAGAGGCTCTTTAGTTCTTCTTCACTTTCTGCCATAAGGGTGGTGTCATTTGAATATCTGAGGTTATTGATATTTCTCCTGGCAATCTTGATTCCAGCACGTGCTTCCTCCTGCCCAGTGTTTCTCATGATGTACTCTGCATATAAGTCAAATAAGCAGGGTGACAATATACAGCCTTGACATACTCCTTTTTCTATTTGGAACCAGTCTGTTGTTCCATGCCCACTTGTAACTGTTGCTTCCTGACCTGCATACAGGTTTCTCAAGAGGCAGGTCAGGTGTATAAGCAGTGGTTAAAAGCCAGACTTTGGAGTCTTCTTGGGTTTAAATCCAGGCTCTGACACTCAATAGTTGTGTGATCCTGAGCAGATTATTTAAACTTTTCATACTTCAGTTTCCCTTATAAAATGGGAATAGTAATGCCTATACATAGTCTTGTTGCAATGATAGCTGTGATGATAAGATTGAGAAAATGTAAATTAAGTACTTCAAATAGTGCTGAGTACAGTGTAAGTGCTGTGGCAAGTTTCAGTCGTTATTATGATTGTTGTTGATGTTATTTTTTGGAACATCTGAATAGAGAAGTCTAGTGGGCAGCTGTATGTTTATTTTTACAAATTGGTTATTAGTAAGTACCCATCTTATTCAATATCTGTTATATTCTGAGAGGAAAAGAATCCTAAAGGGGAAATTCTAATAGTTATTACTGACCTTATTGTATTATAAAAAGTGAAATTCACATAATGTTAAAATGTTTAGAGATCTCTGAATTTTTATTAAAAAGTATTCTAGGAAGAATTATATTTTTCTTGGTTGATACAAAAATGTATTTCAGTATCATAGTATGCTTCTTTACCACTAGGGCCAAATGGGAAGTCCTAATAAATTTTAATATTTTGCTAATCAGATTAATTCAATTTAAAATAATTTTGATATGTCCATTAGAAATAATGCAATCATATTGAACAAAACTATGAAATTAAAAAGAGTAATTTTGTTGCACAATTTGGATTTCTGGAATGACCTCAGTGACAGTTTGATAGATAGTTTCTTTGCATACTAGGGTTGGACATTATACTTATTCACACCATGGCACACTGTTTTTGTGGGAAGTGTGGTTAGTTTGATTTGAAGGTTTTGATTATGGTAGAAGTGATCCTGAATGAGCCCAAATGGAATTTAGATTTTTATGAGAAGGAGTTTTGACATGTTGTAGTAGTTGTAGTCAGACAAGTGTTTGTTGGCCTGTGTTGGCATGAGTTGAGTGTCAAGTTCACTATTGCTTTAGGCTGAAGGATATTAGTAATGATGTTTTAATAAGGTGAAAATATTTTGAGCACTTACTCTGTATCCTGTGCTCATGTTTAAATTATGTGACGCAGGTGGCACTGGTGGTAAAGAATCCACCAGTCAATGCAGGACACAAGAGATACAGGTTTGACCCCTGGGTTAGGAAGATCCCCTGAAGAAGGGCATGGCAACCCACTCTAGTGTCCTTGCCTAGAGAATCCCATAGACAGAGCAGCCTGGCGGTTTACCAGGTCCAGTTCAGTTCAGTTCAGTTCAGTTGCTCAGTCTGTCCGACCTCCTTGCGACCCCATGAATTGCAGCATGCCAGGCCTCCCTGTCCATCACCAACTCCCAGAGTTCACTCAGACGCACGTCCATCGGGTCAGTGATGCCATCCAGCCATCTCATCCTCTGTCATCCCCTTCTCCTCCTGCTCCCAATTCCTCCCAGCATAAGAGTCTTTTCCAATGAGTCAACTCTTCGCATGACATGGCCAAAGTACTGGAGTTTCAGCTTTAGCATCATTCCTTCCAAAGAAATCCCAGGGCTTATCTCCTTCAGAATGGACTGGTTGGATCTCCTTGCAGTCCAAGGGACTCTCAAAAGTCTTCTCCAACACCACAGTTCAAAAGCATCAGTTCTTCGGCGCTCAGCCTTCTTCACAGTCCAACTCTCACATCCATACATGACTACTGGAAAAACCATAGCCAGGTCCAGAGGGCTGCAAAGAGTTGGACATGACTGAATAACTTAGCATGCACACATGACCTAATTTTAATGTTCACTGCATCCCTAATTTACAAATATGAGGAGAGGTAAAGAGACTGCCTGAGGTCAAACAGAAGTGAAAGGAGGAGGCAGAAAGAAGCAGCATGTTTGGGAAGGAGATGGAGCTGCAGAGGAGAGAATCAATGAGAGCAAGGGGTGGATCAAAGAAGTTGACAGAGGAGGGCAGACAGGGAGGAAATGCAGATGAAAGAATTGGACGTTGTCTGAATACTTATTTAGTTGCATGAACTGATTTTTGTGTCCAGGTGAAGATGTCAATGAAAATATGAATTATGGTCAGAAGCTATGGGAGCTGAAGCTCTTTCAATTGCCCAAGGGATAAAGAATTCTTCCAAGAAAGCAGTCAGCTTGTATGGACTCTTTTCTTTTTAAAAAATATTTATTTATTTATTTGGCTGTTTTAGGTCTTGTGTTAGCACATGAGGTCCAGAGCACACAGGCTCGGTAGTTGTGCCTGTGGGTTTAATTGCCCCTAGACATGTGGGATCTTAGTTCCCCAACCAGGGATTGAACTCACATTGGAAAGTGGATCCTTAACCACTGGACCCTCAAGGAAGTCCCTGGACTCATTTCTGAATACATTGGGCATTTACTCTGAGTGGCCAGCAATAGGGTAGAGTCAGAAACCCATGTTTATTGAGTTGAATCCCAAAATGGATGTGAAATCTGCTTTTAAATGTGAACTGACGTCTTTAGAGCCTGGGGACTTTGAGGTTATGTGACGGTAGAATGTCATATTTGATTCCTTTGTGGCAGAGCCATCTATCATTTTCTGTTGTGGTTATTTATCCATTGCTGCATAACAAACTACTCCCAAACTCAGTGGCTTTAAACAATGTTTTATTGTATCTCATAATTTTGTAGGTTAGATATTTGGAACAGACTTGGCTGTATGACTCATCTGTTTTTGTGGCACTGCGTGAGGTCACTTTGTGTACTCAGATTGTAGTTGGATTGGTTTTGAAGGTCCAAACTGACATCACTCAATAGCTAATAAGAATGAATGGAAGCTTGGACTCAGTGGAGACTGCTGACCAAAGCACCTATATTTGGCATCTACAACATGTGATTTCAGGGAAGTTGAAGTTCTCACAAGGTAGCTGGGTTCCCCCAGAGTAAGCAAATGAAAGACCTAAGTGGAAGCTCTTGTCTTAAGACCCATGCTTGGAATTCCCAGTTTATCACTTTCTTCTCCCCACTGAAATTGGTCAAATACACCAATAAGGCAAGCTCAGATTCAAGGAGAGAGAGAAATTAAACTCCACCTCTCAGTGGGAGACGTAGTAAAGAATTTATATCTGTATTTAATTATCACACACCCCTAACTCCAATTAGATAACTTGCAAATAATTTCAGTTGATTCATGGGCCTGACGACGTCTGTGCACCATCACCGTTATGGCTGCAAATACCGTTCACAATGCAAATCTCATCAGCAGTGTGTGAACAGTATTTTCTTATCTGAAGACAAACCCAACTCTCCCACAGTACAAAGTAATTCTGTTGAAGGTTAGACGATACTTTAAAGTCAGCTGAGGTCAAGATCTATAATAATAGCAATTCTGACTGACTCAAAGTAAAACAGAGAATCCTTGCCAGAAATCTCTATTTGGATAAGGCTTAAAAACAGACAGGTAGTGAGTTCTAAAACAGCTGTGTAGCTACAACTAGGAGCAACTTGTCATCTGGCAATAACTATTACTTTGGACATGATCTACCAAAAAGTCACCTACATATAGTCTATGGAATTTTGTGGTATTGATCACAGTGGTTTGTGACAGTAAGCATGATATAGGCTTTAGGGAAATGAGTGAACATGTATATGTGCATACTTTTCTATCCTATAGCCAAGTGAGATAATAGGAGTATCATGAGTAAAATCTGGATTTCTTGGGTTTAAAGTATGTCTTCACCGTTGACTTGCCGTGTAACTTTGGGAAAGCTGCTTAAACTCTTTGTGCTTCATTTCCTAGGCTACAGGACTGGAAAAGGTCAGTTTTCATTCCAATCCCCAAAAAAGGTCAAACTACCACACAATTGCACTCATTTCACATGCTAGTAAAGTAATGCTCTAAATTCTCCAAGCCAGGCTTCAATAGTATATGAACCATGAACTTACAGATGTTCAAGCTAGATGTAAAAAGGCAGAGGATCAAATTGTTAACATCCCTTGGATCATTGAAAAAGCAAGAGAGTTCCAGAAAAACATCTACTTCTGCTTTATTGACTATGCCAAAGCCTTTGACTGTGTGGACCACAACAAACTGTGGAAAATTCTATAAGAGACGGGAATACCAGACTACGTTACCTGCCTCCTGAGAAACCTCTATGCAGGTAAAGAAGCAACAGTTAGAACTGGATATGGAGCAAAAGACTGGTTTCAGACTGGGAAAGGAGTACATCAATGGTGTATATGGTCACCCTGCTTATTTAACTTATATGCAGAGTATATCATGAGAAACACCAGGTTGGATGAAGCACAAACTGGAATCAAAATTGCCAGGAGAAATATCAATAACCTCAGATGTGCAGATGACACTGTCCTTATGGCAAAAAGAGAAGAACTAGAGACCCTCTCGATAAAAGTGAAAGAGGAGAGTGAAAAAGTTGGTTTGAGGCTCAGCATTCATAAAACTAAGATTATGGCATCCATTCTCATCACTTCATGGCAAATAGATGGGGAAACAGTGGAAACAGTGACAGACTTTATTTTGGGGGGCTCCAAAATCATTGCAGATGGTGACTGTGGCCATGAAATTAAATGGCACTTGCTCTTTGGAAGGGAAGTTATGACCAACCTAGATAGCATATTCAAAAGCAGAGACATTACTTTGCCAACAAAGGTCCGTCTAGTCAAGGCTATGGTTTTTCCAGTGGTCATGTATGGATATGAGAGTTGGACTATAAACAAAGCTGAGCACTGAAGAATTGATGCTTTTGAACTGTGGTGTTGGAGAAGACTCTGGAGGGTGCCTTGGACTGCAAGGAAATCCAACCAGTCCTGAAGGAAATCAGTCCTGAATATTCATTGGAAGGACTGATACTGAAGCTGAAACTCCATTACTTTGGCCACCTTTGATGCGAAGAACTGACTTCTTGGAAAAGACCCTGATGCTGGGAAAAATTGAAGGCAGGAAGGGAAGGGGATGACAGAGGATGAAATGGTTGGATGGCATCACTGACTCAATGTACATGAGTTTGTGTAAACTCTGGGAGTTGGTGATGGACAGGGAAACCTGGCTTATTGCAGTCCATGGGGTTGTAGAGTCGGACACGACTGAGCACCTGAACTGAACTGAACTGAAGGAGGGTTGGTAATATTATCTGGTTTATGGAATATTTTAGTTCAGGTAAATAATATAATCCATGGAAAAGGTAAAGAAAGATAAACCATGGAGACTGCTACAGAAAAATATCAGGTATATGGCAAAACAATTAATGTGTCAGTTCTTAAATTACTTTTTAAAGAATGAACTGCAGATTTCTGGGGTCAGTTTAACCTTTTGTGGATATAAAGGTCATTAAATCCATAATGTCCTTGTTAAGGGACGATCTCACTCACAACAGTTAACTCAAAATAGGATCTGACCAAATCAGAATGAATTTTGAAATGCTTTGCCATGTTTGTGCTCTCAAGCACAGAGGTACCTAAAAATCAATGCAAAGACAGATGCCCAGCTGTTCAGAGATGAGAGGGAAATACTTCTCCTAATAGATAATAAACAGAGAAAGTCTCTAAGGTGCAGAGAATGACAATTATATAAAGACAAACCCAGGAATTTAGTTCCTGGTTTCCAAAATGTAGGAAAGTTGAAAATAATGGATGTATTTAATCTACCACTAAAAGCAATGTTATACCAAAGCTACTTAACTAAAAATAAAATGGTGTTTAAAAAATTAACTGTTGGAAAAATAGCCTCAACAAATTTAACTCACTAGCTACAAATGAGGAAAAGCTTGTTAACAACAATTGGTGGGTTCTCAGTTTTTAAGAATACATAATTAAATTTTATTATCTTAAAAGTGATTTGGATTATGTCCATAATAGACTGATGCTCATTCTCCACATTAAGGGAGGAGATGGCAGTTTCAGAGAATCCAGTCATTTACTGCAACCCTCAAGCATTTTGTTTCCTGCCAAGGCAAATCTGCTACAAAGCCCCAGTGCCTCTTAGGATTTACTGAAAAGTGACAGGTGTTGATTTGCTGGTATCTTTCTCAACAGATCCGAATGAGCTAAACAAAATGACTTTTCTACCCATTTAGGCAGAAAAATAAATGGGGACACCAGCTAATGAGGGAATGTAGAGTTAGCCGGACTCAAAGCATTCCAAGCTGTTGGCAGCTGGAATCAAAAGAGGAATCCTGCAGACAGTTTCTCATGTTTATTGCTGAACGTGAAATTAGATGCTTCATCGTCCCCACAGGTGCAAGAACATATAGTTAATAATTACAGCAAAACATATTTATTGACAACCCCAAGCATGCAAAATCCCACACTCAGCAAATGGCTTTCAAAGTTCATCCAAAAAGCACTTTAAAATCAATACAGAAACATTGCAGAGTTGACGAATCTGTGTCTAGTAAAATTCTGTATTTTGAAAGCATGGCATACACTGTCTCTTAATATTCATACAGTTTAACATCATCAATGCTTTCTTTATTCTTGTAGGAAATCTATTAGACAAAAAAATTCCCTAATTTCCTGTTGTTTTGATTCGTATGATTAAAGACTATTAGAAAGGTTGAACTGATTTTTCTCTTTTTCTAGAAGTTTTAAAACAATTTTATCCTTTCATTGAGCCATGGGCCATATTAAGCCATTTGCTCATTTACTAATTTAGTAGAGGTCTGTTGAATACCTATTATGTGGCAGGTACTATTCTAAGTGCTGTGGAGAACGTATGTAGATACCTAAGGACTTAAAGGGCTTCCCTGGTGGCTCAGAGGTTAAAGCGTCTGCCCCCAATGCGGGAAACCCCAGTTCGATCCCTGGGTCGGGAAGATCCCCTGGAGAAGGAAATGGTAACCCACTCCTGTATTCTTGCCTGGAGAATCCCATGGACAGAGAAACCTGGTAGTCTACAGTCCACAGGGTCACAAAGAGTAGGACAAGACTGGGCGACTTTACTTTCACTTTCAAGGACTTAAAATCTTATGGAATCTATGTTACAAAGCAACTGGAACATACTATAAGAGAGTATTTGACCAAATACTGAACTGTAACCAACAGATATGATTGTAGTCAATGGACAAGAGCTGCTGCTGCTGCTAAGTCACTTCAGTCGTGTCCGACTCTGTGCGACCCCAAAGACGGCAGCCCACCAGGCTCCCCCGTCCCTGGGATTCTCCAGGCAAGAACACTGGAGTGGAGTGAGTTGCCATTTCCTTCTCCAATGCATGAAAGTGAAAAGTGAAAGTGAAGTCGCTCAGTCGTGTCCGACTCTTAGCGACCCCATGGACTGCTACCTTCATTCTGAAAAAATTAAGCGCCTGGAAAATTTACACAGGAGGAAATCCTGAGCTAGGCTGCCTACAGACACCAAATGACATGCATATTTTATGTAGTTTTCTTTTTTTTAACTTGTCTTATTCCAAATAGAATTTGAAACAACTTATGGAAATGCATACAGGTCAACATTAAAATAAAATAAGAGATGGATAAAATGATATTATGCAATGACTCTGGGGTTGAGCTCAGGACTTCCAATATGCACCATAAATTTCTGTCTGGCTTTTGGAGATGGGTCTCAGATTTGGTCCTGGGTTTCTTGGCAGCAAAGATTAGAAACAAGATAGGGTACAAGAGATATGTGATCCCAGGTCTGAGTATACAAGTTGCTAGCTGCTCTTGTATATAAATATGTAAAATAAATAACTCCTATGAGTCCTTTAAAGGAATACTGTGAAATATGGTAGATTAAATTCTCAAATTTTTAAAGGGAGAGATTTTATGGCTGTTTGTCCCTCGATGTAGGTGACTTCTCTAAAAATCCAGATTTATTTATTTACTCAATTAGAAAATACTTAAAATGTTGAGCATTTGCTATGTGGTGAACTCTGTTCTAGACACTGGAGATAGACAACGTTTCAGAAGTGAGGTACTGTTTGGAAAATAGGCAATAAAACAATCAAAACCAAAACTAAATTTGTTTCAAACAGTGTTAAGAGTAATGAAAATGATACAACAGGATTATGTGATGGAGAATAACTAGGCGGATGAATATATGTGTGTGTCTGTGTGTTAATCGCTCACTCGTGTCTGACTCTTTGCTACCCTATGGCCTGTAGCCTGTCAGGTTCCTCTGCCCGTGGGATTCTCCAGGCAAGAGTATTGGAGTGGGTTGTTATTACCTTCTCCAGAGGATCTTCCTGACCCAGGGAACTAACCCTGATCTGCACTGCAGGAATAGTCTTTACTAGCGCTACCAGGGAAGTCATTTTTTTTGAGGCACATTTTTAATGATAAGTAAATAGACATGACAAGATTAGGAAAAAAAGTTATTAGAGAAAAGTAATTTCAAGATTCCAGAGAAAGAAACAGTTTTGTTAGTAGGACAGATTACAAGGAAACTGGTATGACTGGACCATAGTGAATGGAATTGAAATGGAATTAGGAGACATAGTAATCTGTGGTAAAACGTGTGGATTTTATTCTAAGGGCAGTGGAAAACAGGTTTCAGGATTTGGAATGTTTAGAAAAATGGGTAATTGAAATCCTCTTTGAATTTTATTTCCTGTCTATTTAAAAAATGAGCATCAGATGATTTGAAAATATCTTCTCCAATAAGCCTTGGAAATCAGAAATTCTGTTAAAAGCTGTTTCTCACTTCTACTTATTATCTGAATTTGGCGAGAACATTTCACAAGCCATATGATCCCAGGCATTTTTTAGTGTCAGGTATAGTTCAACAAATGAGTGAAGGGGCATTTGAGTTCCCCAAATTCTATGCCAGATAACTATATACCATGGTTATAAATATTTGATTCTGAAAGCTCAAAGCCAAAGAAGATGTTCTAAATTGTTCATAGTAGCCATAAAAATATCAAAAAGGAAACAACAGAATGCCTAATATTAACCCAACACAATTCCTGGTATATCTCCAACATAAACTGTGATGAGAAAAACATACATCTAGATAACTAATTGAATTGACCTATGATATAAAGTTGTTAAGTTTAAGCCAATTAAGATTTGGAAGCCTGCCAAAAGGTTTTAAAGCTTTCAAGTAGGTATATTAAGCCATACTTTCTGTTAGTAATAAGGTGACAAAATTAGTTATCCACTGAGGCTACTCTTAGTTGATGACGATAACACACGTGATCAGTATATACAGACATCCCCTCTTTCAGACTTTTGGTCTTTTCTTGGGGTAGGGAGAAGACAGATATTTCACCAGTTAAGTCAGCCAGTGTAGACAGTCTGCTTTCTATAACCTGGGTCCTTGGGCCTTCTTGAAAGAGGGCTGCATTGAAAATAAGAGTGAGATAATTATTCTCAGGGCTCCACACATGGCTCAGTGATAAAGTTTCCACCTGCCAATGCAGAAGACATGGCTTTGATCCCTGGATCTGGAAGATCCCCTGGAGAAGGAAATGGCGACCCACTCTAGTAATCTTGCCAGGGAAATCCCATGGACAGAGGAGCCTGGTGGGCTACAGTCCAAGGAGTAACAAAGAGTTGGGCATGATTTAGTGACTAAACAACATAACAAAGATTATTCTCAAGCTGTTGACAGCCTCACCAAGCCAACTGAGAGAGGGATGAGGCTGGGTAACAAGAAATGTTTAGATTATATCTTGAGAGCAGTGGGAAAATATTGTATTAAAATACCATGACTAATTCACTTTTAAGATAGGTAGTTTATACACATGGTACATATGATAAGAAAGTATGTCATCCTGCCATAACTATCCCCCAGGATAGTCATGTCTCTTGTCCAGAGCAGGGTCACCAAAGACAACAATGGATCTGTAGAAAAAAAGCAGAAATTAACTACTTTACACTATTTTATATTTAATTGAGATATGATTTAATGAAAGATTTGTCCTTTCTTGTTATATTTCAACTTTTATAATCTCCCAGCTAATTGTTGATGTGTTTGTATATTAAATTTATCATACCTTTTTCTGAAAGTCTGCTTTAGTCACTTTGATTTTGAACTACAACATATATACAGAGATGCACACCAATCATAAATATACAGATTGACAAATTTTCATATACACAGTTAATCATCACCCAAACCAAGAGAAAGACATACCAGCTCCCTAGATGCCACTTCTAGCCTCTACTTCCTCACAAGGGTAACCATTACCTTGCTACCAACACCATAAATTTATTGTACCTGCTTAGGACTTTACAGAACAGAATTGTATATGTATTCTTTGGTATCTGACTTTTTTGGCTGAAAATATGGTAATAATACTCACTCAATTGTTTTGTATAGCTGTAGATTGTTCATTCTCATTGTTAAATCATAGTCTGTAGTGTGAATATACTATTTCTTATTTATCCATTCTAACTCTTAATGGGGACTTGAGTTGTTATTAAACAGCTGTTTTTTAAATTAAATTTATTTATTTTTGATTGAAGGATAATTGCTCCACAGTATTGTGTTGGTTTCTAACAAACATCAACATGAATCAGCCATAGGTATACCTATGTCTCCTCCCTCCTGAACCTCGCTCTCACCTCCCTCCTATCCCAGCATTCCGGGTTGTTCCAGTGCCCATGTTTGGTTTGAGTTCCCTTAGTCATACAGCAAATTCCCATTGGCTATCTATTTTACAAATGGTAAAATATGTTTGCATGTTACTCTCTCCATACATCCCACCCTCTCCAGCACCTCTGCCCCCATGTCTATAAATCTGTTCTCTATGTCTGTGTCTCCATTGCTGCCCTGCAAAAAGGTTCACTAGTACTATCTTTCTAGATTCCATATATATATGTTAGTATACGATGTTTGTTTTTCCCTTTCTGACTTTCTGACTTTCCCACTCTGTATCATAGACTCTAGGTTCATCTGCCTCATTAAATAGCTATTTCAATTGGCTATTCTGAATAATACTGCTATGAACATCCTGTTCTCTTTTGGTGGATAGGAGTTTAGTTATGTTGGGCATTTATCTGAAAGGAGAACTGTTGAGTCAAAGAGTATGCATACATTTTCAGCTCTAGCAGATACTGCCAAGCAATTTTTCAAAGTTACTGAAAACTATTACACTCCTGCCAAAGATCAATGTTTTATTGGCTATACACTCTCATCAAAATTTCTGTTTTTCCTTTTTTTTTGTAATTAAGCTCACCTGGTGGACGTGTGGTGATGCTATAGTATGGCTTAAATTTGCATTTCTGTGATGATAAAGGAAACTGAATGGCTCTTCATACTTGGTCATTAGGACACACTTTATTGTAACTGCTTATTTAAATCTTTTATCTATTCTCTATTGGGTTATCTTTCTTTTCTTATTAATTTATAGGAGTGCTTTGTATAGTCTAAATTTGAGCCCTTTGTTGATTATTGTTAATGTGTGTGATTGTGTAGGGTAAATATTTCTTCTAGTCCATGATTTGCTTTTCTCAGATTTTTATGACATATTTTGACAATTCTTAAGCTTAAACTATTAAGCTTAACAATATTTTACATTTTGGTTGGATATTTCGTACACCATTTCAGATTTTTTTCCCGACTAAATATCATGATGTGTTTGCCTATATCTTAAATTTAGGAACTTAGTACTTCTCTTTCATGTTTACATTTATAATCCATCTAGAACTTATTTTTACAGAATATGAAGAATTATGAGTAGTTAGGATTAATTGCTTTCCTCATCTTATTCATTTAAAAGTTATCTCCATTATACTGCTTGTTTTTTTTAATTAATGATGTCATCTTAAATTTATAAGCTAATTCATGAAGCTTTGACATCTAAGATGAGGGATTGCTTTTATATTTATCCTAGGCTTCCTTGGGTATTTTCTAATCCTTGAAGTAACACTTTAAGATTTTTCTACATTAAGATCTTTTATTTTTCTTAAGAGTATTCCTAGTTACATTACTTTTTTCCCATGATTAGCTCTGTAAAGAACATGTTTTCTTCCATCACAACATCTAGCAGACTTTTATTTGTATATATTGAGGCTGTTATTTTCATATATTGATTTTGTATCCAGCCATCATAACTGAAGTCTTTTATTATTTATAGTTACTTACAGTCTAAATGTTCAAGCTGGTTTTAGAAAAGGCAGAGGAACCAGAGATCAAATTGCCAACATCCGCTGGATCATGGAAAAAGCAAGAGAGTTCCAGAAAAACATCTATTTCTGTTTTATTGACTATGCCAAAGCCTTTGACTGTGTGGATCACAATAAACTGTGGAAAAGTCTGAGAGAGATGGGAATACCAGACCACCTGACCTGACTCTTGAGAAACCTATATGCAGGTCAGGAAGCAACAGTGAGAACTGGACATACACAACAGACTGGTTCCAAATAGGAAAAGGAGTATGTCAGGGTGGTATATTGTCACCCTGGTTATTTAATTTACATGCAGAGTATATCATGAGAAATGCAGGGCTGGATGAAGCACAAGCTGGAATCAAGATTGCCAGGAGAAATATCAATAACCTCAGATATGCAGATGATACCACCCTTATGGCAGAAAGTGAAGAGGAGCTAAAAAGCCTCTTGATGAAAGTGAAAGAGGAGAGTGAAAAAGTTGGCTGAAAGCTCAACGTTCAGAAAACGAAGATCATGGCATCTGGTCCCATCACTTCATGGGAAATAGATGGGGAAACAGTGGAAACAGTGTCAGACTTTATTTTGGGGGGCTCCAAAATCACTGCAGATGGTGACTGCAGCCATGAAATTAAAAGACGCTTAATCCTTGGAAGGAAAGTTATGACCAACCTAGATAGCATATTCAAAAGCAGAGACATTACTTTGGCAACAAAGGTCCGTCTAGTCAAGGCTATGTGTTTTCCAGTGGTCATGTATGGATGTGAGAGTTGGACTGTGAAGAAAGCTGAGCACCAAAGAATTGATGCTTTTGAACTGTGGTGTTGGAGAAGACTCTTGAGAGTCCCTTGGACTGCAAGGAGATCCAACCAGTCCATCCTAAAGGAGATCAGTCCTGGGTGTTCATTGGAAGGACTGATGTTGAAGCTGAAACTCCAATAATTTGGCCACCTCATGCGAAGAGTTGACTCACTGAAAAAGACTCTGATGCTGAGAGGGATTGGGGGCAGGAGGAGAAGGGGATGACAGAGGATGAGATGGCTGGATGGCATCACTGATTCAATGGACGTGAGTTTGAGTGAACTCCGGGATTTGGTGATGGACAAGGAGGCCTGGTGTGCTGTGATTCATGGGGTCACAAAGAGTCAGACACGACTGAGCGACTGAACTGAACTGACAGTTGCTTGAGTTTTTTAAACAAAAGAATTTTTTTCCTCTTTCTGTTCACCTTCACTTTTTTCACTCCTCTCTTTTCTAGCTATTTCTCAAAAAAGAATTATAAGTAATAATAGTGATAGCTGATGTTTTGCTGTGTTTCTGATCTTAAGAACGGGGGGTGTTTTGACTTTTTCCATTAAGCATAATCATATTAAGAAAAATATCAGTTTACTGTATCTAGAATTTTTATATCCATATTAGTAAATGGAATTAGACTGTAGTGTTCCTTTATGTTTTATCTTAGTCTGGTTGAATATCTCTGATATATAAAGTCTTTAAAAATTAAAGACATGATATCAATCCAATGTGAAGCTTCCAGGGCTGGCATTATTTTTGTGGAGGAGTTATTGATTTCTGAACATCACTTAATCTAAAATAATTTTTCTATCTAGGTTTTTAATCTCTCTGGAGCTTTGTTGGAGCTTTATATTTTTCAAGAAAAGTTATTCATTTAATTTGGGTTTTAGAATAAATTTATTTAGAGTTAAGCAAGATATCTCCATGTTTAAAATTTTTATATGATTGGATCCCCATTACCATGCTTCTCTTGTGTATTTGTGCTTTCCCCAATCCTTTATGCCTTCATTATGTTAATTAATAGGTAATGTATTCTATCACTTTTTCCTCCTTCTCTTCACAATTAATCTATCCAGATTTATTTATAATTCTAAAATTCCTTTTTCCCTGTTATTGATTTCTACTGTTCCCTTGACTTATTCCTCCAATTTTCTTACATTATTTTACTATATTTTGTTTGTGACATGATTTGATGATTGATCTACTGATTTGTCTTCATTCTTTCTCTATAATTAATGTGTCACCAATGCTAAGAATACTACTCTAAGCCACTGTTTTATATGAATTTTCAATAGAATCTCATAGCTGTTGTTTTTACTTCAGGTATTTCCTAACTAATCTGCAGTTTGAGTCCTGATTTTAAAATCAAATAATTTTCTAATAAAAAGCTGTACATTTCCAAATATTTGGATTTTAACTGCTTTTGTGTTTTGTTATTAATATCTACGGGCTTCCCTGGTGGCTCAGTGGTAAAAAAGAATCCTCTTGCAATACAGGAGCTGAGGGTTTGGTCCCTGGGTTGGGAACATGCCCTGGAGAAGGAAATGGCAACCTATTCCAAGATTCTTGCCAGGGAAATTCTGTGGACAGAGGAGCCTGGCGGGCTATAGTCCATAGTGTTGCAAAGAGTCAGATATGATTTAGTGACTAAACAACAGCAATTAGACTTATACATCTTGAAAAAAAATCCTATTGTTTGCTATATTTACACTTTTTAATTTTTAATGGAAGTTTTTTTTTCCCTTTACATATGGTGGGTATAATTGAATTTCCAAGAGTATATAGAAAGTATGTATAGTGTTTGATATTTACTTATTTTGTCCACTTGATATATCATGGAGAGATAGGCAAATTTACTTTTGTGTATTTTTCTTATAGATTTTATACTTTGAATTTTAATGATTTATTTAGCACAAAATGTTCAAGGTAGGGTGATCTTTATTGCATATAGTATATTGCGTTTTTGTATATGGCATATTCCATTGACATAGAATATTATCATTAAAAATGTCCTACCTTATTTTATTACTAATACCTTTGTCTCTATATTCAGCTTGGTTAGCTATTATGTTTATGGCCAATTTTTGATTTTATTATTTATTGATTTTAAATTTGTCTGTGATAGGTAAGCCTTTGTTCATAATGCTTTTTTCAGTCTTCAAAGTCACATTTATTTAAATGCACAAGCATTTATTTCACATAATCAACATTTAGGCTTGATTTTTATGTGTCCATTCCTCTTTTGTTGTTGCTATTTTGGGCTTTTTGAAAGTCAACCTTTTTTTTCAGAATGCTTTTACAATTACAGAAAAATAGCAAAGATAGTACAGGAAGTTGACATATAATCTATACTCAGTTTCCCCTAATATAATCCTTTTATATTAATATGGTATATTTCATTAATGAATCAATAGTGACATATTATCAACTAAAGTCAATACTTTGGTCATAGTTCCTTAGTTTTTACTAAGGATTATGATTATGTTTCATCTCAATCTACTGTTTCAGTGTATTTTTTCTGAGATTTATAGTTCTTTGAGCTCTTTTACTAATTTACTTAGTTACTCTGAACATGGCAATAAGGTTGGCCTATATTTTTATCTGCTTTGTGGCATTTTTTCTGGTTATTGTTTCTTGCCTGCCTTTTGCTTTTTCTGTTTTTTCCTTCTTAAAGTATTTAAAAACGATTTTGTCAAAGGAAACAGAGATGGCTGGTCACTGCAAACTAGAAGAAAACCCTGGAAAATCTGTGGTCACTGAATCCAAGGAAGAAAGTATTTTAAAACGGAGAGAGGCCAATTATGGGAAATGCTTTTATGAAGTCCTATAAAATGAAGAGTAAAAATTTTCTTTGAGTCACAAAGATTATTTGCTTTATTGAAATATGCTTTCATTGGTGCTATCACAGAAGCCACACTGGAATGGCTTGAAGAGCTAATAGAAAGTACGGAGAGTAAAGGCAGAGAAATCTTTACAAGAGTTAAGGGGAGAAAACGGAAAAATAGGTTAGGAGAACGTAGGATCTAAGGATGGTTTATCTTTCTTGTGTTTTAAGGGAATGATTAAAGCAAGTTTAAATATAAAAAGGGGGCTTTTCAGGTGGCACAGTGGTGAAAGAATCTGCCTGCCAATGCAAGAGGTATGAGGCATGCAGGTTTTATCCCAGAGTCGGGAAGGTCCCCTGGAGTAGGAAATGGCAACCCACTCCGGTATTCTGGCCTGGAAAATTCCATGGACAGAGGAGCCTGGTAGGCCACAGTCCATGGGGTTGCAAAGAGTCAGACACACCTGAGAGACTGAATGCACGTGTACACAGACAAAAAGACATACAGACAGACTCACACACAAACATATTGCCTATCTCCTGAGAAACCTGTACGCAGATCGAGAAGCAACAGTTTGAACTGGACATGGAAAAACTGACTGGTTCAAAATTGGGAAAGGAGTACATTAAGGCTGTATATTATTACCCTGCTTATTTAACTTAAATGCAGAAGTGATCGTGTGAAATGCTGGGCTGGATGAAGCACAGGCTGGAATCAAGACTGCAAGGAGAAACATCAACAATCTCAGATATGCAGATGTACCAACCTAATGGCAGAAAGCAGACTAACTGAAGAATCTCTTGATGAGGGTGCAAGAGAAGAGTGAAAACCTAGCTTACAACTCAATGTTCAGAAAACTAAGATCACGGCAGTCATGAAATTAAAAGACAGTGGCTTCTTGGGAGGAAAGCTAAAACATACCTAGATAGCATATTAAAAAGCAGAGATAACACTTTTCTGAAAAAAGTCTGTGTAGTCAAAGCTATGGTTTTTCCAGTAGTAATGTATGGATGTGAGAGTTGGACCATAAAGTAGGCTGAACAGTGAAGAACTGATGCTTTCGAGTGGTGCTGGAGAAGACTCTTGAGCATCCCATGGACACCAAGGAGATCAAACCAGTCAATCCTAAAGGAAATCAACCCTGAATATTTAGTGTAATGACTCATGAAGATGAAGCTCAGACTTTGGCCACCTGATGTGATGATCTGACTCATTGAAAAAGACCCTGATGCTGGGAAAGACTGAAGGAGAAAGGAGAAAAGGGTGGCAAAGGGTGAAATGACTAAATAGCATCACCAGCTCAATGGCCATGAATCTAAGCAAATTCCAGGAGATGGTGAAGGACAGGGAAGCCTGATGTGCTTCAGTCCATGGGGTTTCAGAGTCTGAAGTAACTTAGCGACCAAACAATAACAAAAACAGGGCCTAAAAGAGAGAAAGCAGAGAGGCCAGGGAAGATAACCTCTAGTTGAGGAGTTATGGGCGGTGACAGGTAAGGCCCTTTTAAGGAGACGGGATATTTCCTCCAATTTTAAAGTAGAAAAAAAGGTGAATCTGGGAGCCTATATGAGTAGGTCTATGTATTTGGTGATGAGAATTGTGCTTCTAATTTATTTGCAAAATCAGAGAGGGGATCTTGCATTGAAATTCCAGAGGATAGAGAAGGATTGAAAATTAGGGGAAAGCAGAAATGTTGAAATGAGAGTAGGAAAGCAAGGCAGGCAGTCCTAAGGGCCTTGATGAGTTGGTAAAACATAAGTGTGCCCCACTACGTTACTTCTCTCCAACAATCTGGAGCTATCTAAAAAACTAACAAGACATTGTAAATCAGCTATACTCCAATTAATTTATTTTTAAATGCTCAACAAACAACAATAACAGCAAAAGAAAGATTCAAGATATGACCCTGGCAACACAAGCCTGGCTGAAAGAGTTTCTGTGTTGTCTCTCTCCAATGTCTTTAATACCAGACCACAGAGAAGCAGCTTGAAAGCAAACTCCCTTTGTTGCTTAATTGAGGAAAGTCTTGTGGTAGGTTTACTCTGTAAGGTAATTCTACAATCTTAAATAAAATCTCCCTGTGGAGCAGTGACTGGTAAGGCCAACAGGTGGCTTTTGAAGTCAGAAGTTAAAATCTGCCTATCCTTGATTATTCCATCATTTGCCTTAATCATTCATTTTGAGTTCAATTTGGAGTGCTTTTTACACACTAACATTGTGTGCCTACCTGTGTGATAGTCATTATAGATAAAGAAACAGAAAGCAAGGAATTCATGATGTTCTGAGTTTAAAGAGATTGTTTTCTTAATATTCGCATTAAAACTTTTGTTGTTGTTTTTCAGTTGCTAAGTTGTGTCCAATTCTTTGTGACTCCATGGACTGAAGCATGCCAGGCTTCCCTGTCCTTCACCATCTCCCAGAGTTTGCTCAGACTCATGTATGTTGAGTCGGTGATGCTATCCAACCATCTCATCCTCAGTCACCATCTTCTTCTCCTGACTTCAGTCTTTCCCAGCATCAGGATCTTTACCAATGACTCAGCTCTTCTCATCAGGTAGCCAAAATATTAGAGCTTCAGCATCAGTCTTTCCAATTAATTCAAGGCTAATTTCCTTTAAGATTGACTGGTTTGATATCTTTGCTGTCTAAGGGATACTCAAGAGTCCTTCTCTAGCACAACAGTTTGAAAGCATCAAGTCTTTGGCACTCAGCCCTTATGGTCCAACCTCACATCAATACATGATTCCCGAAAAAGCCATTGCTTTGACTATATGGATCTTTTTCAGAAAAATGATGTCTTTGCTTTTCAATATGCTGTCTAGGTTTGTCATAGCTTTCCTTCCATAAGCTAGCACCTTTTAATTTCTTAATGGCTGCAGTCACTGTCCACAGTGATTTTGGAGCCAAAGAAAATAAAATCTGTCACTGCTTCCACTTTTTCCCCATGAAGTGATGGGGCCAAATACCATGGCTTTAGTGTTTGGATGTTGAGTTTTAAGCCAGCTTTTTCACTCTCCTCTTTCACACTCATCAAGAGGCTCTTTAGTGCCTCTTGGCTTTCAGCCATTAGGGTGGTAACATCTGCATATCTGAGGTTGTTGTTATTACTCTTAGCAATCTTGATTACAACTATGATTCCTCCATCCCGACATTTTAAGTGATGTACTCTGCATATAAGTTAAATAAGCAGGATAACAATATACAGCCTTGATGTACTCCTTTCCCAATTTTAAACCTGTCAATTGTTCCATGTCTATTTCTTGATCTGCCTACAAAGTTCTCAGGAGGCAGGGAAGGTGATCTGGTATTCCCATTTAAGAATTTTCTAGTTTGTTGTGATCTACACAATCAAACTTCTACTGTATGTTGCTGCTGCTGCTGCTAAGTCGCATGAGTCATGTCCAACTTTGTGCAACCCTGTAGACGGAAGCCCACCAGGCCCCTCTGTAACTCTTCAAATATTAAATTTACATTTATAAATCCATATTTAGACTAAAACCAAGTTATTTATAGACCAATATGTTTTAATATATACTGTTTCTCTAACACATTTTATTGAGACATTTCTGGCTTTGCTAGTAAAACATCTCCTTAAAAAGAGCAAAAAACTTCTTTTATAGAGCATAGTTAAAGAGGGTATTACATAAATAAAGTTTTTTTTGCTTCTGTCATGTCCAGCTCTTTGTAACTCTATGGACTGTAGTCCACCAGGCTACTATGTCCTCTTGGGATTCTCTGGGCAAGAATACTGGAATGGATTGCCATTCCCTTCTCCAGGGTATCTTTCTGACCCAGAGACTGAACCCAGCTCTGCTGCACTGCAGGCAGAGTCTTCATGGTTTGAGCCACCAGAGAAGCCCTAAAAGTTAAAATTTTACAAAATTTTATTTTTTTCTTACCTGTATAAGAATTTGAAATACTTAATTTCCCCCTACTTCTCATACAATGCTGAGGCATGTCACAAAGGTTAAAAAAATTTAAATAATGTTCTCATGAGGTGTTGGATTGCAAGCCACACTTGAGTGTGTTGTGAACAGGAAGTGGGGGCAGAGAAGATAGCAGATAGTACTTTCCAAAGAGAAGAAAGTTAGCTTCTTTATTGAATCTTAAGTACTGGTGTGCATGAAAAATTTTACTGTGTCTATCTAAGCCCAAAATATAGAAAATGAAATGAAACGTTCATTTTTAGATGCTTCAGGTCACCTATTCAAAATTACTAAGAAAGAGATGTTATAAATTTTTTATGCAAGAATTTTTTTGTAAAAAGCATGTGTGGGTAGCTTTCATTTAAGACTAAAATATTTTGACAAATCAAAACTTCAACTAGAACCACTGTGACTAAATTTAAATGAATACATTGAGATATAAAATGGCAATAATCACATATTTCAGCTGTCAAAGTCCCTGGCAGAGTAGATTAGTGGAAAAAAAGTCATAAAAGAACAGAAAAAAATCTGAAAGGGGAAAAAAAAGATGGTTATAAATGCAACAAATTTCCTCTGTAGATTCAAATGTTTTCACTAAACAAGTCAAGAAAGGATAATTTAAATCTCTACAAGGAAGATTTGGGGAGTCAAAATAGATGTAAAAACACAATACACGTGACAGTTAAATGAGTGGAGAGAAGTCTTTCATAATTTTTGACTAAGGTCTTTTAATCTCATTGAATTTGAATGTGATTCTAACTTGGAGATATTAGGAAATCTAAGATCAGATTTGTTTTTCCTATTGATATTCAGCTGAAAGCATAAGTCATATATTATTTAAATAAAGAATAATAAATCCATTTGAAAGGACTAGATCAAACTCATAGAGATATGTATTATTCTCCCAGAACTTTACAGACTCCAAAGGCAAGTAGAAGACCCCAGAGGTCATGCAGTTCATTTTCCTGTTCTAAGAGCACTCCAGAAAGACAGCTTTGCTTCTTCTTATTAATTTTGCAGTTGCTATACTGCTTGTCCAAATTCCATTGAATTTTATTTCAATGATTTATTTTTTATTGTCTTCAACATCTTATTTGCTCAACAATTAGCAAACATGTAGTATATGTCAGATACTGTAAAATTCCCTGAAGTAACATAAGCAAAGGAGAGGACCACTTCCCTTGGGAAACAGATAGCTAAGCGGAATGAACTGGGTGTTCTGGAGGTATGGGCAGGGAGTGTAAACAGGATAGAGGGGCATAAGATGTATTTGAACCTAGTCTTGAAGATCCAGTATAAATTAGCTAGGCAAAGAGTGAAAGTAGAACATTTCTGGAACTAAAAAGATAAGAGGTTGACAACAGTGTGATGGATTCCAGAAGTTCCATAGGTAGTGGGTAAATGTAGAGGGTAGTAGAAGGTGAGGCTAGAATAACAATTTCCAAATATCTTTTGAAGAATATTAGTTCTGCTAGAAGCAATGAAAACAACTATTTTGGACTTTGTTGATTTGGAGAAACAAATAATTTTATCCTTCTTCTGGAGATTTAAAAATATGTGATTAGATTATCATTTTAAGAAACCCTATAGTATTAACTCATAGTCAACAAAAGAGTCTGAAATGCAGTACTTAGATACAATCTCAAAAATGATAAAATGATCTCTGTTCGTTTCAAAGGCAAGCCATTCAATATCACAGTAATCCAAGTCTATCACTAATGCCAAAGAAGCTGAAGTTGAATGGTTCTATGGTGACCTACAAGACCTTATAGAAGTAACACCAAAAAAAAAAAAAAAAAAAAAAGGATGTTCTTTTCATCATAGGGGACTGGAATGCAAAAGTAGGAAGTCAAGAGATACCTAGAGTAACAGGCAACTTTTGCCTTGGTGTACAAAATGAAGCAGGGCAAAGGCTAACAGAGTTTTGCCGAGAGAATACACTGGTCATAGCAAACACCCTCTTCTAACAACACAAGAGAAGACTCTACACATGGACATCACCAGATAGCCAACACTGAAATCAGATTGATTATATTTTTTGCAGTCAAAGTTAGAGAAGCTCTATACAGTTAACAAAAAAAGAAAAGGAGCTGACTGTGGCTCAGATCATGAACTCCTTATTGCCAAACTCAGACTTACTTTGAAGAAAGTAGGGAAAACCACTAGACCATTCAGGTATGACCTAAATAAAATCCCTTATGATCATACAGTGGAAGTGACAAACAGATTCAAAGGATTAGATCTAATAGACAGAGTGCCTGAATAACTATGGAGAGCGGTCCATAACATTGCACAGGAGGCAGTGATCAAAATCATCCTCAAGAAAAAGAAATGTAAAAAGGCAAAATGGTTGTCTGAAGAGGGCTTACAAATAGTTGAGAAAAAAAGAGAAGCTAAAACAGTGGAGAAAAGGAAAGATATACCCATCTGGATGTAGAGTTTCAAAGAGTAGCAAGGAGAGAAAAGAAAGCCTTCCTAAGTGATCAATGCAAAGAAATAGAGGAAAGCAATGGAATGAGATCTCTTCAAGAAATTAGAGATACCAAGGGAACATTTCATGCAAAGATGGGCACAATAAAGGACAGAAATGGTATGGACCTAACAGAAGCAGAAGATATTAAGAAGGAGTGGCAAGTATACACAGAAGAACTGTACAGAAAAGATCCTAATGATGCAGATAACCACTATGGTGTGATGACTCCCCTAGAGCCAGACATCCTGGAGTCTGAAGTCAAGTGGGCCTTGGGAAGCATCACTACGAACAAAGCTAGTGGAGATGATGGAATTCCAGCTAAGCTATTTCAAGTCCTAAAAGGTGATACTGTTAAAGTGCTTCACTCAATATGACAGCAAATTTGGAAAACTCAGCAGTGGCTACAGGACTGGAAAAGGTCAGTTTTCATTCCAATCCCAAAGAAAGGCAATGTCAAAGAATGCTCAAACTACTGCACAATTGCACTCATTTCCATGCTAGCAAAGTAATGCTCAAAATTCTCTAAGAGTGGCTTCAATAGTACATGAACCAAGAACTTTGAGATGTTCAAGTTGTATTTAGAAAAGACAGAGGAACTAGAGAGCAAATAGTCAACATCCATTGGATCATAAAAAAAGCAAATGAACTCCAGAAAAATATCTACTTCTGCTATATTGACTACTTGAAAGCCTTTGACAGTGTGGATCACAACAAACTGTGGAAAATTCTTCAAAAGATTGGAATACCAGACCACCTGACCTGCCTCCTGAGAAATCTGCAAGCAGGTCAGGAAGCAACAGTTAGAACTGGACATGGAACAACAGACTGTTTCCAAATAGGCAAAGGGATACATAATGGCTGTATGCTGTCACCCTGCTTATTTAACTTACATGCAGAATACATCATGCAAAATGCCAGGCTGGATGAAGCACAAGCTGGAATCAAGATTTCCAGGAGAAACATCAATAACCTCAGATATGCAGATGACACCACCCTTTTGGCAGAAAGTGAAGAGGAACTGCCTCCTGAGAAACCTATATGCTGGTCAGGAAGCAACAGTTAGAACTGGACATGGAACAACAGACTGGTTCCAAATAGGAAAAGGAGTACACCAAGGCTGTATATTGTCACCCTGCTTATTTAACTTCTATGCAGAGTACATCATGAGAAATGCTGGACTGGAAGAAACACAAGCTGGAATCAAGATTGCTGGGAGAAATATGAATAACCTCAGATATACAGAGGATACCACCCTTATGGCAGAAAGTGAAGAGGAACTAAAAAGCCTGTTGATGAAAGTGAAAGAGGAGAGTGAAAAAGTTGGCTTAAAGCTCAACATTCAGAAAATGAAGATCATGGCATCTGGTCCCATCACTTCATGGGAAATAGATGCGAAACAGGGGAAACAGTGTCAGACTTTATTTTTTGGGCTCCAAAATCACTGCAGATTGTGATTGCGGCCATGAAATTAAAAAACGTTTACTCCTCAGAAGGAAAGTTATGACCAACCTAGATAGCATATTGAAAAGCAGAGACATTACTTTGCCTACTAAATTCCATCTAGTCAAGGCTATGGTTTTTCCAGTAGTCATGTATGGATGTGAGAGTTGGACTGTGAAGAAGGCTGAGCACCGAAGAATTGATGCTTTTGAACTGTGGTGTTGGAGAAGACTCTTGAGAATCCCTTGGACTGCAAGGAGATCCAACCAGTCCATTCTAAAGGAGATCAGTCCTAGGTGTTCTTTGGAAGGACTGATGCTAAAGCTGAAACTCCAGTACTTTGGGCACCTCATGCAAAGAGTTGATTCATTGGAAAAGACTGTGATGCTGGGAGCGATTGGGGGCAGGAGGAGAAGGGGATGACAGAGGATGAGATGGCTGGATGGCATCACTGACTCAATGGACGTGAACTCTGGGAGATGGTGATGGACAGGGAGGCCTGGCGTGCTGCAATTCATGGGGTCGCAAAGAGTCAGACATGACTGAGCGACCGGCTTGAACTGAACTGAAGAGGAACTGAAGAGCCTCTTGATGAAAGTGAAAGAGGAGAGTGAAAAAACTGGCTTAAAACTCAACGTTCAAAACACTAAGATCATGTCATCCTGTCCCATCACTTCATGACAAATAGATGGGGAACCAATGGAAACAGTGACAGAGTTTCTTTTCATGGGATCCAAAGTCACTGCAGATGGTGACTGCAGCCACAAAATTAAAAGACACTTGCTCCTTTGGAGAAAAGCTTTGACAAACCTAGACAGCATATTAAAAAGCAGAGAAATTACTTTTCTGACAAATGTCTCTCCAGTCAAACTATGGTTTTTCCAGTAGTCTTGTATGAATGTGAGAGTTGGACTATACAGAAATCTGAGAGCTGAAGAATTGATGCTTTTGAGTTGTGGTGTTGGAAAAGACTCTTGAGAGTCCCTTGGATGGCAAGGAGACCAAACCACTCAATCCTGAAGGAAATCAGTCCTGAATATTCATTGGAAGGACTGATGCTGAAGCTGAAGCTTCAATACTTTGGCCATCTGGTGTGAAGAATTGACTCATTGGAAAAGACCCTGATGCTGGGAAAGATTGAGGGCAGGAGGAGAAGGGAACAGCAGAGGATGAGATGGTTTGATGTCAACACAGCTTGATGAACGTGCATTTGAGGAAGCTGCAGGCGTTGGTGATGGACAGGGAGGCCTGATGTGCTGCAGTCCATGGGGTCGCAACGTTCGGACATGCCTGAGTGACTGAACTGAACTGATATTATTAAACTTTATTTAATACCAAACCTATTGTATCAAATAACTTCCTGTTTTAATACGACACTTTCAATACACAAAAATGCTACTCTGTAGTGCTCACTTTGGGAAACATGTACCTAGTATAGAAGAAAAGGTCAGGATTTTTTTGCAACCCAGAGAAAGAAAGTTAGACTTCATTTTGGGAACATGTGGGCAGACAGCTGAATGGAGTTTTGACATTAACTCAACACATTTGTCAATGTCATTAATCATCATTATATTTTTCTGAAATCAGTATTTTTATTTAGAATCATATTTCTTTAATATAAATACCTCCTTTAGCATGATTCTGCTAGCCATAAACAACTTAAAATTTTCTTTTTAATAATTAAAAAAGTTTCTTTTTGACTAATGAAAAGCTGTGCAGAATTAATGTATAAAACTAGATGAGTCTGGAGATAAGCATTCACCCATAAAACTACCACCATAATCTATGCCCTAAATGTATTTGGCACCTCCAGAAGTTTCCTCCTACCTCATTATTATTTGTGTGTGTGTGAATGGTCTTAAAGCAGGGAACAGATATGATGAAGCATTCATTTTAGAACTCTCTCTGAAAGTTTGGATGCTGCCAGCTTTGGAGCCTATGTTGGAAAAGGGGCAGAGAGACTAATTAGATCCTGATGTGGCCTTTAAGAACATCAATGCTGGTGTGAACAAAAGCAGTGGCAATGGAATGGAGAGGAGAGGATAAACAAGGGGGATGTTGCTGAAGCAGGTAAAATCTGATTGGAAATACCAATAACAATATCAGGTTTTGGAGGCTGTAGGAAAGTTTGATTGGGAGGGCAGGCAGTGGGAGGAAGCAGTGGAGGCAGAAAGCTTGGAGCAGTATTGGAATAAAAATCTGGGAAAGGAAGAAAAAACAGAGGAGCCTTTTTAAAAAAGAAACTTTATTTTATCATATTTATTTGGTTGCATTGAAACTGAAAGTGTTAGTCACTCAGAGTCCAACTGTTTGCAACCCTGGGGGCTGTAAACCTCCCAGGCTCCTCTGTTCATGGAATTCTCCAGTGGGTTACCAATCCCTTCTCAAGGGGATCTTTCCAACCCAAGGACTGAACCCGGATCTCTACATTCCAGGTAGATTCTTTACCATCTGAGCCACCAGGGAAGCCCAGTTGACTTGGTTGGGTCTTGTAAATCTTAGATGTGACATGTGGGATCTAATTTCATGACCAGGAATGGAACCCGGACCCCCTACAATGGGGTCTCAGAGTCTTAGCCACTAAACCACCAGGGAAATCCCCAGAGGATTCACTTATATTAGGAAGAGTGGCTCTGAAAGGCAAGAGTGAGAGTAACATCTGGAGCTTTAGTTTCTATCGCTACTTGATGGAGACACCATGGAGATATTATCCAAGTGTATACAATACTTTCCTGATGGTTCAGATGGTAAAGAATCTGCCTGCAGTGCAGGAGACATGAGTTCAATCCCTGGATCAGGAAGATCTCCTGGAGAAGAGAATGGCAACCCACTCCAGTACTCTTGCCTGGAGAATTCCATGGACAGAGGAGCCTGATGGACTATAGCTACATGGCTACAGTCCATGGGGTCTCAAAGAGTTGGACATGACTGAGTCACTTTTACTTTCATACAACACTTCACATCTATAGTCTAGTCAGGCTTTGCCCACTGATCCTTTCTTGCAAAATATACTATGCTTTGGCTCCTCATCAAGTGGTGTGTTTACCTACACACATGCCTAGCTTCCTTGATACCTTCTTTCTGAATTGGCTGCCTCCAGATAGGTTACATACTACAGAAAGTTTCCTCAAAGACAGGCTGGAGCTTCAGGGAATCTTGTCTGGCTCTGTTATCTCTTTGCTGAGCTGTTTTCTCTAGAACTCCCTGTTCATAATCCAGTTCTTTATTCTCTCACTGACCCCTTGAGAATCCAATAATTCTCAGGCTCACTTCAATTCAGGATGTGAGATGACAATTTTACTTTCCCTTTTGACCACCCTCTGAAACTATGATTTCGTGCTATACTCATACTCTTGCTGGCATCTAGGTATAGTCTATTTGGCTGAATACTCTGGTAGGATGACCAAACTGTCCTTATTTGTCCATGACTGAGGAGTTTCTGGGATGAAGAGCTTTCTTTGTTAAAGCCAGGAAAATCCTGGACCAGTGAGGACAGTTGGTCATGCTAAGTCACTCTACTTTAGTCACCACTATCTCCCAGCATGGTAGCTGCCACATGGTGTTATTGTTGTTATTCAGTTGCTAAATTGTGTCTAGACGATGTATTAAAAAAACTGAGCCACCACTTTGCTGACAAAGGTCCATATAGTTAAAGCTATGGTATTTTCAGTAGTCATGTATGGATGTGAGAGTTGGACTATAAAGAAGGCTGAGCACTGAATAACTGATGCTTTTGAACTGTGGTGCTGGAGAAGACTCTTGAGAGTCCCTTGGACTGCAAGGAGATCCAACCAGTCCATCCTAAAGGAAATCAGTCCTGAATATTCATTGGAAGGACTGGTGCTAAAGCTGAAACTGCAATACTTTGGCCACCTGATGGGAAGAACTGACTCATTGGAAAAGACCCTGATGCTGGTAAAGATGGAGGGCAGGAGGAGAAGAGGGAGACAGAGGATGAGATGGTGGATAGCATTAATGGAGATGAGTTTGAGCAAACTCTGGAAGATAGTGAAGGACAGGGAAGCCTAGCGGGTTGCAGCCCATGGGGTCACAAAAAGTTGGACACTAATGAGGGACAGAACAACAACAAGTTGTGTCTGATTCCTCTTTCCTCCTCTGTCTCCTGGAGTTTGCTCAAATTCATGTCCATTGAGTCTATAATGTTATTTAGTCATCTCATCCTCTGTCATCCCCTTCTCCTTCTGTCTTCAATCTTTCCCAGCATCAGGGTCTTTTCCAATGAGTCAGCACTTCATGTCAGGTACCAAAGGTTTATGGATCTTAAGCATTTCAAGTAAATCTTAGCTTAATTAATTGAACACATAGATTTAGGACTCCCTGGTGGCTCAGATGGAAAAGCATCTGCCTACAATGCAGGAGACCCGGGTTTGATCCCTGGGTTGGGATGATCCCCTGGAGAAGGAAATGGCAACCCATTCCAGTACCCTTGCCTGGAAAATCCCATGGACAGAGGAGCCTGGAAGGCTACAGTCCATGGGGTTGCAAAGAGTCAGACACGACTGAGCGACTTCACTTTCACTTTTCACTTTCATTTCACTTTCTTTGTAGATTTACCAGATGTTTGTATGAATTATATCATTTTACCTTGATGGCAAATAATTCTCTATTTATTTTACATATTAGTAACTTAAAACGCAGGAGGTTATTATCTACCCAAGGCGGGCAGAGTTAGTAGGTGGCAGTTATGTTTCAAACCCAGACCTGTGTGATTTTAAACGTGTTATTTCCAGAATGTAACAGTGCCTGTATAACAGCCCACCATCCAATTGTTTAAGCTTTTGCATTAGTACTGAGCTTTGGGAGCTTTCAGAAACAGCCTCCCAGGGAACCAGAAATGTTAATGGAGTGCAGCACTTTGTAAACTCTCAGTAATAGCTACTACCCTTTTCTCTCCAGGGCCCTTTTCCCCAGGGCAGCTTGTTATCTAGAAGAAACATGAATTTGTGAAAAAGAGAAAATTCTGAACTATCAGTGTGAGTTAGAAGGCAGACATTTGTAGTTACCTTTATCTTTGTGCACATATCATAAAACGTATTGCTTTAATAACCCTAAGCCTTCATGTACTCTTTGAATAATAGCGTTTATAACTGAAGTTAAGATGCTAGAAGGATAAAAGGAAATATTTCTTCTCTGTGTTTACTTGTAGGTATCTTCACAATGGAATTTGTGCCTTATGTATTGTCTATTGACCATCTCATGACAATAGCTGGCATATGATAGCTTCTATTTTGGAACACAATGACTCTCCAATCACTCTAATTTCTCTCTATAGTTTAGATTTATAATGCGCTGTTGAATGTTCTTAACAGAATATTATTGTCAGATTAGTTAGTCTTATGACAGCTATTATTTTACTATAAAAAACAAATGTAGCTCATAGTTGTAAATTGTATTGTGATTAATGAATGTGTCATTCTTGCACAGCAGTAACATATTTGCTCTTGTTTAATCAAATTTAAAAGGAAATGGAAGAAGGAATTATAATATGACACCTACTAGAGATGAAGCTGATAATGGTGCTCCAGGTCACTGCTTCTCTCTCCTTTATATAAGCAGTTTCCTTGATATAAATTATTGGTGTAGCCAGCAATTAGAGTGGATTGAAATGTACACAGGGTCACACATCCATCATTAATTAAATAATCTAATGTGAAAAGTTTCCTTTTTAAAAGAAGAGCAATGAAAATTAAAGTAACTGAGCTATGACTGCACACCCAGTGGCTTGCCTAATCTATATATTTCAAAACTCTCCCAAATTGTCACTGCTTTTCTTTCTTGGTGTGTGAAGTGTAGGTGTTGCTGGCCAAAATCTTGGCCCTCTCTGCCCACCAACGTTGAATTTAAAAAGTACAGAGACAAAGTTTGGAGGAAATAAAAAGGTGGCTTTAATTCTCAGCTGGAGGAGAGGGGAACCCAGGCTCATGCCTTTAGAACTGTGCCCACCTCCATGAGGAGCCTAGGGTCTTATATAAGGAAAGGGTCTCAGTCAGAAGTCAGTGATGAGGAATAAATGTGATAGGATCTTGATTCCTTCCTCTTGCATTGTTTCAGACAGTCATGAACTCGTGTCAGTAACCCAGTAATTGAGGCTGCCGGGTGGCTCTGAGGCCTACTTTCTCATACAGGGGGAATGGTGGTGTAAGGGTGAAACTAGATAGGGGATGTATTTACCATACATTCAAAGGGGGAAAAAAGTGAATTGTAGCTCCTGCAGAGTTAGAGGGCAGAAAAGCAAACTTAGTTACAGACATTTAGAATTAGAAGCAATTAAAGTAAAAAAACTAGGAATGCTCAGGCCTACTCACTATTTCTTTATCTTCTTTGTTTTCAGGAAAGGGAAAGAGAAAAACTCACTCCCCTTTATTCCTTTTCACTGAAACATAGGCAACTCTGCAGTTTATAGTTTAGTTGGTTTGGTAGATTACATTTTTCAAAAATGTGTGTTTACACCATAGTTGTTAGAATATTCACTAATAAATATGAAAGCCTAGTATGGAAAGTAATAATTGATTACAGAATGCTTTAAGCAATATTTTCAGCAATAATCTGAAGGCAAATATTTTTCAATGCCAAGTCAAAACAAAACTACCTTTGCCACTAGAAATAGGGCTGTTTTGTAGTTTTCATTTTAGAAGAAAGTGAAAATATTCTTCTTTATACCACTAAGTAAGAGAAGTTTTGGTCAACCAGTGTGAACACTATGAGCAATAAACCTGGTGCATAATAATCTGAAGACCAATATGGTGGTCATTGGTTTAAAGAGATTCAAACCACTCATTGGCATACTTATTACATCCCATTTTTTCTCTTTCTCTTTTATATAAAAAAATATATTTGTTTAGTTCTGTTGGGTCTCAAGGCAGCCTACCCCCAAATACGCCATAATGGCATATTGATTATTTTGAATGAAAGTTACTTAAAAAACAGTCTGCTTTTGAACTGTGGTGTTGGAGAAGACTCTTGAGAGTCCCTTGGACTGCAAGGAGATCCAACCAGTCCATTCTAAAGCAGGTCAGCCCTGGGATTTCTTTGGAAGGAATGATGCTAAAGCTGAAACTCCAGTACTTTGGGCACCTCATGCAAAGAGTTGACTCATTGGGAAAGACTCTGATGCTGGGAGGGATTGGGGGCAGGAGGAGAAAGGGACGACAGAGGATGAGATGGCTGGATGGCATCACTGACTCGATGGACGTGCATCTGAGCGAACTCCAGGAGTTGGTGATGGACAGGGAGGCCTGGCGTGCTGTGATTTATGGGGTCGCAAAGAGTCGGACACGACTGAGTGACTGAACTGAAAAAACAGTCAACATAAGAGGGACACTCTGACCCTTCCTTCCCGCTCCCCGAAAACAGGAAATAAATCTCTCATATGAAAGATACCTTCCCTGCATCTGGAAGCACAGTTCAGTTCAGTCGCTCGGTCATGTCCAACTCTTTGCGACCCCATGAATCTCAGCATGCCAGGCCTCCCTGTCCATCACCAAATCCCGAGTTCGCTCAGGTTCACGTCCATCGAGTCAGTGATGCCATCCAGCCATCTCATCCTTGGTCGTCCCCTTCTCCTCCTGCCCCCAATCGTTCCCAGCATCAAGTCTTCTCCAATGAGTCAACTCTTCACATGAGGGGGTTTCACTGGAGTTTCAGCTTTAGCATCATTCCTTCCAAAGAATACCCAGAACTGATCTCCTTTAGAATGGACTGGTTGGATCTCCTTGCAGTCCAAGGGACTCTCAAGAGTCTTCTCCAACACCACAGTTCAAAAGCATCAATTCTTTGGCCCTCAGCTTTCTAATAGTCCCAACTCTCACATCCATACATGACCACTGGGAAAACCGTAGCCTTGACTAGATAGACCTTAGTTGGCAAAGTAACGTCTCTGCTTTTGAATATGCTATCTAGGTTGGTCATAACTTTCCTTACAAGGAGTAAGCGTCTTTTAATTTCATGGCTGCAGTCACCATCTGCAGTGATTTTGGAGGCTCCCAAAATAAAGTCTGATACTGTTTCCACTGTTTCCCCATCTTTTTCCCATGAAGTGATGGGACCGGATGCCATGATCTTCGTTTTCTGAATGTTGAGCCAACTTTTTCACTCTCCTCTTTCACTTTCATCAACAGGCTTTTTAGTTCCTCTTCACTTTCTGCCATAAGGGTGGTGTCATCTGCATATCTGAGGTTATTGATATTTTTCCCGGCAATCTTGATTCCAGCTTGTGTTTCTTCCAGCCCAGCCTTTCTCATGATGTACTCTGCATAGAAGTTAAATAAGCAGGGTGACAATATACAGCCTTGACGTACTCCTTTTCCTATTTGAAACCAGTCTGTTGTTGCATGTCCAGTTCTAACTGTTGCTTCCTGACCTGCATACAGATTTCTCAAGAGGCAAGTCAGGTGGTCTGGTATTCCCATCTCTCTCAGAATTTTCCACGGTTTATTGTGATCCACACAGTTGAAGGCTTTGGCATAGTCAATAAAGCAGAAATAGATGTTTTTCTGGAACTCTCTTGCTTTTTCCATGATCCAGTGGATGTTGGCAATTTGATCTCTGGTACCTCTGCCTTTTCTAAAACCAGCTTGAACATTAGGAAGCTCACAGTTCACGCATTGCTGAAGCCTGGCTTGGAGAATTTTGAGCATTACTTTACTAGCGTGTGAGATGAGTGCAATTGTGCGGTAGTTTGAGCATTCTTTGGCATTGCCTTTCTTTGGGATTGGAATGAAAACTGACCTTTTCCAGTCCTGTGGCCACTGCTGAGTTTTCCAGATTTGCTGGCATATTAAGTGCAGCACTTTCACAGCATCACCTTTCAGGATTTGAAATAGCTCAACTGGAATTCCATCACCTCCCCTAGCTTTGTTCGCAGTGATGCTTTCTAAGGCCCACTTGACTTCACATTCCAGGATGTCTGGCTCTAGGTGGGTGATCACACCATCATGATTATCCGGGTCATGAAGATCTTTTTGTACAGTTCTTCTGTGTATTCTTGCCACCTCTTCTTAATATCTTCTGCTTCTGTTAGGTCCATACCATTTCTGTCCTTTATCAAGCCCATCTTTGCATGAAATGTTCCCTTGGTATCTCTAATTTTCTTAAAGAGATCTCTAGTCTTTCCCATTCTGTTCTTTACCTCTATTTCTTTGCATTGATTGCTGAGGAAGGCTTTCTTAGCTCTTCTTGCTATTCTTTGGAACTCTGCATTCAGATGCTTATATCTTTCCTTTTCTCCTTTGCTTTTTGCCTCTCTTCTTTTCACAGCTACTTGTAAGCCCTCCCCAGAGAGCCATTTTGCTTTTTTGGATTTCTTTTCCATGGGGATGGTCTTGATCCCTGTCTCGACACCCTTAATGCCAGAGATAGGGAATTTAGGCCTGGAAGCCTGTATGAACAAATATTATTACCTCTTTAATTTACCACCCAAGTCCCAGTTCTGTTCGGATTCTTCGCTAATTCATCACCATCCTGTCAATGTTTATATGTTAAATGTGGTTTTTTTTTTTTTTTTTTTTTTTTTTTTTTGGTCAAAAAGTATAAAAGCTGCCTGCTTTAGCCACTTCTTAGGTTTCATTTCTTTGAGAAATGAAATGCCTGAATTAAAATCTGGTTCTTTTTCTTCTATTAACCTTTTTTTTTTGTCAATTTCATTGTTAGTCTGGCGGCAAGAACACAATATGGGTAGAGGGGAAATTTCCCCCTCCCTAGCAGTTCCCAATTGTCCATCTAAAATCTAAATAACTTAGTAACAAAGAGATTTTATCTAATGTATTTCTCGTAAAGTCCAGCATAATCACTCACATCTTTTTGTCACTTGTAAATTTGTATTGATTGCTTGACCTATAATTTTGGAATAACTATTAAGAGAGTGGAAAGACTGTTATTGAGACAAGCAAAATAAATTGATATGACATATCTCGACGTTAAGGGATTAATCAATTATACTTTAAATTTGATAGAAGGAATAATATCCCACTAATTACCAGAATTTAATGATCCATCATTGCCATCAATTTATTGCGGCTGCCACAAGCTGGGAGATGCTGGATTGGATGTGGTTGGCTAGATACCGGCTTCTTACTGTGCCCAATATGGTTCAGCATTTTGCCATGCTTGACAAGCACTATTTCTATTTAAAAGTCTAGTTTAAGTTGTTCTCAAAATATTGTGATCATTTAAGGAACCTCAGTGCCTTAGGATAGTTTCTGCAATTTAGTTTTTTTGGTGGGGCCTACCTTAGATTGTTTTCAAAATATAAACAGATACACATCAGTTAAGTGACATCTGGCACCAAATGACAAATGACTGCTGGGAGGGAGGAGTTAAAATGACTCATGGAAAGAAATGACCAATGACTGTACTGCTCCCTTTGAAAATGGACTTTCTGAATGACCATAATCATGTGAAAGGCATATAAGGAAATGTGCAGAAGTTCATCTCTTCTGCTAAGTGCTCGGAAGAAATACAGAGGTTCTACCTTCACGTAGAAAAGGTAAACCAATGTTTTCCTTAATTAATGTGGACACAGATTTACAGTCTGTGGCTGTGGCAGAGAAGTTAAGAGACCCTTGGACACTCAAATACTGGGGATGGCTGAGAATAAATTTCTGGTGAGGTTTTTAAGCACAAACTGAGATGCATGTTAAAAGAGAAATGTCTGAGGTCTTCCCCACGCCCCAACCCCTTTAAAGGAATTACTAAGAAATACATCCTAGGTTTTTATTTCTGAAAGAAATCTTTCTCTAAAAGAATTATGTTTCATTGACTAATATTCCTTTTATTTATTTGCTTTAATAAAGGGTTATGTTTAAGAATCATAAGATATATTCTAATCTCTTTTCTTAAATATAAATAGCTTTTTTAAAAAGCATAGATGTGGTGTGGTGACAAAAACTATGGGTTTAATATCATTGAGTGGTAAATAAGCCTAATTTTAAAAGCTGACTCTCCTAAACTCAAAGCACAGCATCGAAGCACGTTGTATACCTGAATACATAACTAATAATGAATTAGGCCAATCACTGTTGTGTGAATGGAAGGAAAACTATGGATCTTATTTAGTAAGCCTCAGGTCTTTAGAGGCAAATCTCACATCACAGAGCGATACTGAATCTTTTAGTTCCTGGCCAGGGGTTCATCTACAGCAATATGTACTTTATTATTGGAAAAAAGAGCCTGTAAAGTAGTTTAAAAATGTCCCCTCTCTCCACCACATAACTATAGGAATACTCTAAAAATTTTGGGAAAAAGCACAAAATTTTAGGTAAAATCCTAATAGTGTATGAATGTTAGTTCATCAAGGAAGGTAACTGGTTGAATTGCTAGTTTTTTAAAAACTGCTGTGTTGAAATATAAATTACCTACCATCCAATTCACCGTTTTAAAATGTACAGTTCAGTTTTGCTTAGAAAATTCACAGTTGTGTAACCATCACCACAATCAACATGAGAAACTGCTAATAACCTCAAAAAGAAATTTCATAACTTTTAGCAGTCCTTTTCCATTTCTTACCAACAGCCTCAGCTTTAGGCAACCACTCACCCTCTCTCTCTATGGACAAATTGTGGTCTTCATGAGTAGCTCATTTATGTTTTCAAGGTTTATTCGTATTATAGCAGGTATCAGTATTTCATCATTCTTATTGCCAAATAATATTCCCATTAAATGGATATATGGACCACATTTCATTTGTAAATTTACCAGTGTTAGATATTTGGATTTTTATACCATTTTTGATTATTATGAATAATGCTATGTCCATTTGTGTATGTTTTTGTGTGGAGACATGTTCTGTTAGGGCTTCCCAGTTGGCACAGTGGTAAAGAATCTGGCTGTAATGCAGGAGACGTGGGTTCTATCCCTGAGTCAGGAAGATCCTCTGGAAAAGGAAATGGCAACCTGTTCTAGTATTCTTGCCTGGGAAATTCCATGGACAGAGGAACCTGCAAGGCTACAGCCTATGGAGTTGCAAAGAGTTGGACATGACTTACTGAATAAACAACAACAACCTGTTCAATTAGGCTGCACCCCAAAGGCCTGCAAGCTTGATAGTTTTCCAGTCTTAAGACTGAACAAAGACCTTGAAGACAGCAGCAGAGAAATCAACAATTTATTGGACGGGGACTTTACATGTCTGAACCAAAGGTTCTGGAGTAACACCCCACCATGGATGGCAGAAGTCAGGAAGAACACAGCAGCAACTTTCACCACTTAGGGGAGAAGGCTACCATTTATAAGGGGAGTTGATGTTAAGGTGGCTTATCAGTTATCACAGAAACCAGCAGCTGGGGCAGGGAACAGCTTGTGTGCAGTTACTAATTAAGGTCCATAATTAAGGGGATTGGATAGTCCTATGAGTGAATCAGAGTTGGTCAAACATGGGATATACAGAGAGCCAGACAACAGCCATCTTGAATGGCCTACCCATACTTGTGGCAACAAGAAATGTTGTTCACAACCAGTCCATCCTAGAGGAAATCAGTCCTGAACATTCATTGGAAGGACTGATGCTGAAGATGAAACTCCGATACTTTGGCCACCTGATGTGGAAAATTGACTCTGATGCTGGGAATGATTTGAAGGAAGGAGGAGAAGGGGACGACAGAGGATGAGATGGTTGGATGGCTGAGTGACTGAACTGAACTGAACCCACTTCTACAAGAATTGCGTCCTTGACCCAAGGACTGCAGTCCTTGACTGTGACCTGAGCTGTAATAGTCCTCAGGAAGTCACCAAATAAAACGGAAACTCATCACTTTCACATTGTGTACTTTTATTTCAGTTGATGTGTGCTTTCTTTTGTGGGGGAAGAGTGTACACCTAGGCGTGGAATTGTTAGATCATGTGGTGTGTGCATGTGTGCTCAGTACTTCAGTCGTGTCCACCTCTTTGTGACCCCATGGACTGTAGCTCACTGGGCTCCTCTGTCCATGTAGTTCTCCAGGCAAGAATACTGGAGTCAGTTGCCCCCCTCCAGGGGATCTTCCCAACCCAGGGATCGAAACAGTTTTTTCTGTGTCTCCTACACTGGCAGGCGGATTCTTGACCACTGAGCCACCCAGGAAGCCCAGATCATATGGTAGCTGCCTGTTGAATCTTTGGAAGAACCATCAGACTCTTTGCCAAAGTGACTGCACCATTTTTTATTTCCGTCAGTCTTCTATGTGGGTTCTATCTCTGGATACTGATTTGTCCCTCCAGGGCTCGCTGTGGTTGTTGATGTTTGTTTATACTTTTAGTTGCTTGGCTGGACATTTCAGTGAAATCTGTTTCCTCACAGCATGCAGTGTCAGAGAATGTAGCCTTTTGTAGTATACACAGGTACCCTGGGATGACAGTGGCTTTAGCTGATCTCTCTGTTTCCCTGATCTGTTAAACTGTCTGCCTCTGATGGTATCACACCCACTGCCAGCCTCCTCTAATTGCTGGCTGATTGTTCTATTGTTTTGGACAATGTCCTGGGGCATAAACCACTCCACAGTACAATCCAATTGAAGTCCATTCTCTGCAGGATAGTCTTTGAAGCTTGCCTTTGAGGTTTGTTCTGACCTCAGAAGGGATCCTCTTAGCTGTCTGTCTCTTTCCTTGGTGCTCTTTGTTAAACTTCTCCTGGGTCTAAGGTTTAGCTGGTTGCTTATTTATGGAGCTATGGGCCTCCTTTTAACTGCTTACCACTGAACCTCTGTACCACTGCTCCAGAGCTGAGGCCAAGGGCTATAACCCACTTCTCAAGAGATGACATTCCTTTCTCACAAGTGGGCCACTGGGTGTGCCATTAGCTTCTGGCCTTGGCTTGCCTCTTCACATGTGGAAACTTTATCTTATCTACAAGCCAGTAGAGATGAGCCAGTCAGGAACCAGTATTTTTAATCGATGCATGGAGAAGTTGGCTTCCACCATTTGAGTAAGAGCTGGGTGGAAGAAGGGATCATTGGATCACTCAGCCACACTTGCCTGGAATATGGCTTCTGTAGCACAGAGCTGGAGGATGAAATGCCCTGGCAGCCTGCCCTGCCAGGGGAAGATGGTGTGACCCCAGGGGAAGAGATCCCTGGGTTCTTGGTTGAACCTGAGGTAGAGTTAAGGTCACAGTCATGGTGAGCTGGGGGGAGGAAAGTAGAGGGTTAAAATAACACAAACTTTGTGTTCTTACCAAGGCTGCATATATTTTAGGTGTTTCTCCATTTGCTTATGTCCTTAGGGCAATATCCAGAGACTTAATTTTTTTTTTTAATGTCACTAATATTCACTGGTTATGGTTATTTCACCAGTGATAGGGTCAACAGAGCTCCTATTGTGCCATTTCAGAAACATCTGTACCTGTGCTTTCTTGAGATTGTGCCATCCATATAAATCCCAGTTTGGTTAAGACAAAATGAAAAGTCTAACAACTACAGTAGAACAAGGGGGGATCACCTACGGAAAACTCCAAATCAGTTTTAAGTCACAATTTTTGCAACAGAAAACTAGTTGTAAGAATATAATGAAATATTACTCAAGTATTAAAGGAAAATGGGGGGTGGGGTGGGTAGGAAACACCCAGCTAATCATCTCAGTGTCTGTCGGGAAGGAGCACATGCTCAGCTTCGCTAGAAATGGTTCCTCTGGGATCTCACAGTCCACTCTCTCAGTACCAGCCAAGCTGTAGGTTCATCAGAGCTTTGACTGGAGGAAGTCCTGCTTCTCAGCTCTCTGTGGTTGCTGTCAGTTTATCTCCTTGCAGTTGTGAAACTGAGGTCCCTGTTGTATTGCTTGCTGTTGGCTGTTCTCAGCTACCAGAGGCCCCCCACTTCAATACAACGTGAGCTTCTTGATGGGCCATCTTACAATATGGCAGCCTTACATTTAGGCCAACAGGAGAATTTCTCTCTCCAGTCTTCTAAGCCAGAGTCTTATGTAATATTCATAGGGGTGACATTGCATCACATTTGCTATACAAACCAGCTTAATCAAAGGCTTGATATCTTATCATTTTTGCAATAATCTATCATTTAGAAGCTCTAGCAGGTTCCATCCCTGCTCCAAGGGAGGTAATTACATAAGGGCATGTCTCACTGGGGTCACCTTAGGATGTGTCCACTAAATTTCTATACTAGGAACATTTTGAAAGAATACTTAACACTTGCCAGTCTTCAAGGTTTTATTTAATTTTAGGCGAGTCAGTGGCGAGTTACTAGTTGAACAGTCAGTTCACGGAGAAGAGCAGGATCAACATCTTCCTTCCAAGCCTCCCTGATGCAGAATCCAGGGAGTGCCCCGATCTTCCTCTATTTGTTCTGCAGGCTCTGATGAGAACCACAACATCAGACTACAACATAAATGATTTATTTTCCATTTCTCCTTTACATTCTGTGGCTTCAGCCTCCAAGGAGTAGGGTTCATCCTTGCAAACTGTTAGTTCCAAACTCAATGTTGAAAGTGAGAACTTTGGGAGGGGAAAGGTGTGAAGAAGCAGGACTGGGTTAGCCAGGGGGAGGATTTTAGGAGACAAATGTATACATGAGATAAGAACAAGAACAGCAAGGGGACAAAAGGAAGGACTTTGTAATCTTGCTTTACAGTTCAGTAGCAAATCAAAAGAAAAGGAATAAAATCAGCTCAGCTATTGACACACACCTTCTAAAATCTTCAGTTAATCAGCTAAATGAATTTTTTTTTTTAAGTTTAGAAAGTGTGAGGAGTATTCAAGGCTAAGATATTAGTCAAGATGAACACAGTGAATTTCATTCTACAGTCAGCAGTGACTCCAACTAAAAACTAAGGTAGCCAGTGACTTATCAATGAGACACAGAAGGGCCATTTCTCTATACAGAGTTTTTTTGTTTGTTTGTTTTTAATTGCTCTGTCTCTCCTCATAGTTCTAGTACTTGGTAGACTGCAGGTATATGTTAGAGCAGAGGCTGTGGTTGGCTTTGATTGCCAGAGGCTGATTAATGATAGTCTTCCTAAGTAAGCAGAAGTTACCAATAAAATTGACTCTAATGGGTGCTTGGGGTGTCATTATTACACAGCTGCAGACAATAAGCCAAGAGAGAAACAGATGATGTACATCTTGAAATCAAGATAAGAGATGGTGCTTAGAGCTATAGTTTAGTAGAAATTGCAGTGTATTTATAGTATTTATTGTATTTGTGGTGCATCAGTTTAACTGGCAAGAGTACAGTATTGAGAGCCATGGATCTGATGCTCAAACACACATTGGGCATAGTGTGTAGAATCTTCTATGCCAGTCACTGATGTGGGAGAGCCTTATAAATCAGAAAATCTGCACATGTCTTTCATCTACTTAATTTCTATTGAATTTTTAATTTAAAGTATTATTATTATTTGATTTTAGGATGAATTCCCAGAACCTTACATAACCTGTAAGACTTCCCATTACTTTTTCTTTAGTCTCTTTTCAGCTCTTGCTTTCGGTGCTCCAGCCTTCCTGGATATTGTTTTCCTTCAGTGTAGCTTGGGTGTTTTCATACACGCTGCTCCCTCCGTTACCAATACGTTATTTCCCTATCCTTTATTGACCCTACTCACAGTTCATCTCTCAAGTTAAATGGCCCTTCCCTGAGGAGGCCTTTCCACATCCTCTCAGTAAAACTAGTCTCCATGATATATGCTCTTAGAACTCCTTATGTCTCCCATGGTCCACTTGTAATGCTGCTCAGAATGTATTCATTGTCTGGCTTTCCGGCTAGACTGAAAGGTCCCAGAGGACAAGTTGGGGCTGTGTCCTCAGCTGCTAATAATGTTGGGCACCCAGCAGGCTGCTGTGTATCTACTGCTCAGGTCAAGTGATGAAGAACAGGATTTGGGGCCAGAAACAATCAGCCAAGAGCTGAATGCAGAGTGCCACCCTAGGCAGGCTACTTAATCTCTCTAAACTTATTTTCCTTCCCTGTGAAAAAGACTATCTTCCTTGCACGGTTTTCTGAGAATTAAAGTAAATGCAATCACGCATATCAATCTATAGGAACAGCATAAAAACTATGGTTGATGAAGCACAGATAACTTGGTTGTGGCTTTTCCATGGTATGCATCTCATTATCTTTTGTTGTTATTTTTTGATGAAAAATGTACATATCTCAGAGTGATGAGAAACATACTCCATAAGACACATAACTAATTTTTAAAATAATGTGGTTTGTGTCTGAGTTTGTTTTTTTCTCTAGGCCATCACCCTTTATGTTGGATAATTGCAGGTCATAAGAGCTACAGCTATTTCTTCCTATGGTCATGTATGGATATCCCTGCCACATCTCTTTAAACCTGGATCTCTCGTGTTATCCTTGTGTCTTAGAAAGTTTCCTTCTCTGTTGCTTTATTTTCTTTCAAGAGATTCATAGTGTTAGGAATAACAGTAAAAGACAAAAAAGAAGGTCCAACAACCATAAAAATTAGCTTTTAATAAAGAGTGTCTAGAATAGTGCAGGAACTGAACGTGCAAGAGTAAAACAGGATCACTTCATGGAATCATTGAGACACTTTATTTGTTTGGCCTACCATTTTTACCCAGGTAACCTTCTTTTTAATAACAACAGTGAGAGCCAAGGCAATGTACTAAACACTTGCCATGTGCTAATCTTTGCCATAATACTTTGGGATAAGGACTCTTAATATTTTCATTTTAGGAACAAGGTACAAGGTAGTAAAATGACTTACTTAAGGTAAATTATGCCACTTATAGTATGATGGAACTGGCACCCTTTACTACTTTGCTACTCAGCCCGGCATTTCTTATCTCATAATCAGGAAGTACATTTCTCAGGTTTTAGAGTGAATCATAGCCACCTGGAAGCACTGGAAAACGAACAAAAAGAACATTTCCCTGGAACTAATATAAGAAACTCTGATTTGGTAGCCTGGGTTAGGGCTTAGAAATTTATATTTTTAAGCCATATTTCTAATGAGTTAAGTGCAGGAGTTCCACGGGTCAGTTTGAGAAGCATGGATCTATATAACCTTAAATAAAACATTGAATCCTTGGAGTTCTTCTATAAGGTAAGACTGAAATTCCAAAGTGGTTTTCTAAGTGCAAAAATCATTTTTATATGCTCAAACATTTTTATCTTGATGTAATCAAAATCAATATTAATTAACCAGAGTAATACTACATTCAAAAGAAGAGGTTCCAAGTAAATAATTATCATAAGCATATATGCTGGTGGGATAGGATTGTACTCAAATTCTAGGAATTGACATTCCTACTGTATAGTGGTCTGGGTTCCTCAGACAAATATGACCATCATTAATGGTCATTCTACACGGCTTTCTTCAGTTCCTCTTCTGGGTTGCCAGCAAGAAAGCATTTGCAAAAGAAAAAATAAAAGCCCCAACAAAATATCAACAAATAAAACCTGATAAAATGTATTTGATTAATTCAGGTAAAAGAAATCCAGGGCCTATAATATAAGCCTGTGACCTTATTATAATAATTCCCTCTGCTTCCCTCTGAAAAATTAGGCTGGGCCTGAAATGACTTGCTTATAGTTGATTGTGCCTTCCCCCAATACCCTGTTTCCTCTTTAACCTCTTTTGTGTATTTCTCACTAAAAATTACATCTCCAGTCAGACAGAAATGTAGCACCTGTCCTGATTTCAAGCTTTCCTTTGCCAAGTTTCTCTTGGTGAATCCATGATCAGATTCTCCCGAGGCCAATCAGACTAATCAGCCTGCCCAGACTGACCCAATTAAGTTTAATTAGTTGGTTTTTTAGCTTTAAATTTCCTAGCCAGGTGGGTTTTATGATTTTTATTAAACAATGAAGAAGAGCTGAATCTTTGGAATTAGTTGGCCTCTCAGGTACTTTCTGCTGATAATAAAACTCCAGGAAATCTTAGGTCTCCATAAGGAAGTCAAATGATACTAAAAACAATTTGACTCTGCTTCTCTCTGGCTCTAAATGGAAAGTGTTCCTGTCTCCATGTGAACAAACATTAATCTTATCTATGGTTCTTTGCCAAGATGTTATAGCAGTGGACTTTACATGGCCATCTAAGTCTCACCACTCCCCAGATGGCATCTTTCTCAACTTTTTTATTAGTTGAAAATCAGCTGGATAAGTTTGAACATAGGCAGTAAAGGGGGTTTCAAGAAAGTAATGAAGGATTCAGAATGAAAGCAAAATTAAAGTAAGTCAAGAGGCAAGTTAGATGGAGAATAGGCCTCCTAAGACAGATGTGCCTTGGAGAAAATAAATAATAGTTAATAAAGTAGGAAAATTCGGATTTTGAAGGGGCTGTGAGCTAATATTAAGCTGTTTGGGGATTAGTAATTTTATACAGATATTACCCATATTAGGTGCCAGAAATGCATTTTACTTTAATTTTCTCAGATGAATTCTTATAATATTGTGAGGTAATTATTATTAACTTTAAAATACCACCTCAAAGGTGGCTCAGTGGTAAAGAATACACCTGCCAATGCAGGAGATGTGGGTTTGATTCCTGAGTCAGGAAGATTCCCTAGAGGAGGAAGTGATAACCCACTCCAGTATTCTAGTCTGGGAAATCCCATGGACAGAGGAGCTCGGCAGGCCACAGTCTTTGGGGGTCACAAAAGAGTTCAACATGGTTTAGTGACTAAACAAGAACAAAATTGTTGATCATATACGTGTAAGTACTCATGTGAAACTGAAAAGTGTTAGTTGTTCAGGTGTGTCTGACTCTTAGTGACTCCATGGACTGTAGCCCACCAGGCTCCTCTGTGCATGGAATTCTACAGGCAAGAATACTGAAGTGGTTAGCCATTTCTTTCTCCAGGGCATCTTCCTGACCCAGGGATAGAACCCTGGTCTCCTGCACTGCAGGCAGATTCTTTACCATCTAAGCTACCAGGAAAACCCTAGATATCCATCAAAGGACACCTGTGGTTCTCCCTTCCTCTCACACTCCTACATCCCTCCCATCTTTCTTCTCAGCCTTCCACTCAGTTTCCCTAGCCCTCGTCCCCTTGTTGTGCCCTCACCTTTTCTTTCTCTCCCACCTCTCTTCTTTTTTTCCTTTGTCTCTCTCCTCCCTACTCTTTTCTTCCTGGCACTCCTTTTCTCTATTCCTTGCTGTCTCCCTTTCTCATCCTTTAACCCAGCGTTTATCAAACTCTATTCATTGGAATCACGTGGGGAGATTGTTAAAGCACTATTGCTGGCCTCTACCCCCAGAGTATCTAATTCAGTAGATTTGCATTGGGACCTGAGAATGTGTATTTCCAGCAATTTCCAGGGGCTGCTGCTGCTTCTGGTCCAGGAACAATACATTAAAAGCCACTTCTTTAACTGACATGATGACCTGGTCTTTGCTTTCAAGTTAAATCAACAAAACTTTAGATCCATCTTAGGATTTATTTGTGAAATTGCCAGTACTGTCCTACGTGATCTCTGCTATCATTCTAGGTAATGAAAATTGGTGTTACAATTACTTAAAAATGAATATTTGATAGCTTTTCTGATGCAGTACTATAATATTAATACTATCCATCAGAATCACTTTCCAAATGGAAAGAACTGAAGCTCTCAAATTGGGGTAATCCCTGAGCTGTATGTAATGCTGCCTCAGTGAATTGTTGAAGCAAGAAAATTAGAAAAGCATAAAGGATTGCAACATTTTTCACCCAATTTAAAAAACTTCTAATTTTATGTCCAAGGTAATTGCTTTTTGAGTCTGTTTTTCTTGACTTCTGCTGTCTTATGCACTATTAAACTATTGCCCCCTGATACATATTAAATATGATTAGGTTACCCTATCTTTGGGAAGAGATGCTAAAACTTAGAAGGGCCATTTTCCTAGCTGCTAGGCCAGAACTAGTTGTCAGGTGGCAGGACTACAATGGAGACAGAATAAGGGTTAAGGTTGGAGTCAGGGGATACACAGAATGGTGACAGAATGATATTGCTGGAAATGTTTTCTAACCCTAAATTTGAAAATGAAGTGCTCAGTAGCATTTGGTTACTTCTTCCTCCTAGAAACATTCTCATATATTCCTTTCTGATACCTTTGAATCTCATTGGTAGTTCTTTCCTCTCTTTCCTTTGCTGAATCCTCATCTTGTAAAGGCCCCTGAATATTGAAACATCATAGAGTTTTCAGATCCCTCCTGGTTATAGTCTGTTCTCTGAGTCGTCTTACACAGCCTCCTATCTTGAGATAATGCATATGTACTCAGTTCAGTTCAGTTCAGTTTCTCAGTCGTGTCCGACTCTTTGCGACCCCATGAACTGCAGCATGCCAGGCCTCCCTGTCCATCACCAACGCCCGGAGTTCACTCAGACTCACGTCCATTGAGTCCATGATGCCATCCAGCCATCTCATCCTCTGTCGTCCCCTTCTCCTCCTGCCCCCAATCCCCCCCAGCATCAGAGTATTTTCCAGTGAGTTAACTCTTCGCATGAGGTGGCCAAAGTACTGGAGTTTCAGCTTTAGCATAATACTACTTCATTCTAAATTTATCTTCAATCCTGATTAATCCTCTTAGCCCAGACTTCTATATGAATGTTTAATTTTCATCTCTTTCATTCTGTGATCATAAATAATGTCCTTATTTTCTTCTAGAAACTGTTTCTCTTCCAATCTTTTTCATCCTGATACTCTGCATTTCTATTTCCTCAGTTGCTCAGGCCAAAACTGTTGGTACCATTCTAGTTTCCTCTCTTGTCCATTTCTAACTCCTTGATAAAATCCTGTTAGCTCCATCTTTGAAATATTTCTTACCACTTTCACCCTTTTGCAAGCCACATTGTTCATCCCTTGGATTCCAGAAATATTCTCTTAGCTAATTTCTGTGTCTCATCTCATACCCCTCTACAATCTTTGTGAGCATCCAGAGTAAGCTTATAAAATAGAAATTTTATAATGTCACTCTTTTGCTTAAAATGTTCCAATAATTCCACTTTCCAGGTTGGACCCTCTGTTAAACCTTTCACAATGACCATAAGGACCATATTTCTTGGCTTTCTCATTTGACTTTACTTTGTCACCAACTCAGAACTGTGGCTTACTGCACATACCATGCTGCTGTTAATCTCTGTGTCCTCTATGGTGGGTTCCTCTGACTGGAGTATTTTCTCCCTATTTGCCTGACTCCTACCAACTCTTAAATTAGAGCATCTCTCTTCTCTTAGATTTTCCCAGATATTATTTCTCATTCCTTCTTCCTTTGCTTGCATGCTTGGTTAGAGAACTGCTTTCCTTCCTTCCCCAAAGCTCTATGCATGTTTTTACTCATTTAATACAATAACAATCAATTGTCCATTTATATGTCCGTGTACTCTTCTAGGTTCTGAGTTTCTTAAGAGGTGACTTAAACAGTGAAAAATTCACTTGCAATGTGGGAGACATGGGTTCGATCCCTGGGTTGGGAAGATCCACTGGAGGAAGGCATGGCAACCCACTCCAGTATTCTTGACTGGAGAGTCCCCATGGATGGAGACGCCTGGAAGACTACAGTCCATAGGGTCACAGAGTCCGACACAACTGAGCGACTAAGCACAGAATAGCACAAGGGCTGAGTATTAGTCACCCATATGTTTCCAGAGTCAAACTTGGTGCCCAGCGCATAGTAACAAATGCTCAGTGCATGTTTAGAGAAGAAATTAATGAAAGATGAGGCTGAATATTAGTTTGGGAAAGAAAGCTGGGCAGATTTCCCAATCATAGTACCAAAGGAGAGAAGAATAATGGTGGATAGAACAGGTTTTATCACACACTATTATTAGGGTGGTCTGAAAAGTTACAGGAAATTTCACATGATGGATTCTCTTTTTTTTCCCCATTGTAACTTAGCTAGTAAAAACATCTACAAAAACCAAGAGAATTGAAAGTGTATATGACACCTGAAACAATTAATCTTCTGGAATGGCCATTTTATGAAAAGTGACTTGTTAAGTCAGATTTCTTATAGGATTAAGTAACAGAAACTCAACTCAAGGACCTTAATTCTGTCAACTTCTCCCTCACCACCAAATGAGTACTGTAAGGAACTGGTAAATCTATGGGCACAGTTGGTATCATAAAGTTACATAATATCAAATATTTTTCTGTCTCTTCTACTCTTTTTTTAATCTTTGTTTTCCTCTGTGTTCCTTCCACATTCTCTTTTACTGTGGAAATGGTCTCCATGTGGTAGGAGACATTAAGAGGTTGCAACCATTGCTATACATACATCATTCAGACTAGCAGTCCAAAGGAAAGACGTTTATATTGATTAAGTCTCTGTGAAGCCCCCAGATTGATTCAACTTAGAGTTTGTGCTTGTTGCTAAGCCAGCCGCCACTGTGTTGATCAGTTCAGTTGCTCAGTTTTGTTCCACTCTTTGTGACCCCATGGACTGCAGCATGCCAGGCTTCCCTGTCCATCACCAAACCCTGGAGCTGAATCAAACTCATGTCCATTGAGTCAGTGATGCCAACCAACCATCTCAACCTCTGTCATTCCCTTCTCATCCCTCCTTCAATCTTTCCCAGAATCAAGGTCTTTTCTAGTGAGTCAGTTCTTCAAATCAGATGGCCAAAATATTGGAGCTTCAGCATCAGTCCTTCCAATGAATATTCAGGACCGGTTTCCTTGGATCTCCTTGTAGTCCAAGGGACTCTCAAGAGTCTTCTCCAACACCACAGTTCAAAAGCATCAATTCTTCGGCGCTCAGCTTTCTTCACAGTCCAACTCTCACATCCATATATGACTACAGGAAAAACCATAGCCTTGACTAGACAGTCCTTTGTTGGCAAAATAATGTCTCTGCTTTTTAATATGCAGTCTAGGTTGATCAAAGCTTTTCTTCCAAGGAGCAAGTGTCTTTTAATTTCATGGCTGCAGTCACCATCTACAGTGATTTTGGAGCTCAAAAAAATAAAGTCTCTCTCTGTTTCCATTGTTTACCTATCTATTTGCCATGAAGTGATTGGACCAGATGCCATATCTTAGTTTTTGGAATGTTAAATTTTAAGCCAACGTTTTCACTCTCTTCTTTTACTTTCATCAAGAGGCTCTTTAGTTCTTCGTCACTTTCTGCCATAAGGGTGGCATCATCTGCATATCTGAGGTTATTGATATTTCTCCCAGCAATCTTGATTCCAGCTTGTACTTCATCCAGCCGGGCATTTCTCATGATACACTCCACATATAAGTTAAATATGCAGGGTGACAATATGCAGCCTTGATGTACCCCTTTCCCAATTTGGAACCAGTCTGTTGTTCCATGCCCAGTTTTAACCATTGCTTCTTGACCTGTATACAGAATTCTCGGGAGGCGGATCAGGTGGTCTGGTATTCCCATCTCTTGAAGAATTTTCCACAGCTTGTTGTGATCCACACAGTCAAAGGCTTTGGCATAGTCAATAAAGCAGAAGGAGATGTTTTCTGGAACTCTTTTCCTTTTTCAATGATCCAATGGATGTTAGCAATTTGATCTCTGGTTCCTCTGCCTTTTCTAAACCCAACTTTAACATCTGGAAGTTCACAGTTCATGTACTGTTGAAGCCTGGCTTGGAGAATTCTAAGCACTGTGGGGATAGGGAACACTATAAAGGGCCAGTCTGAATCATGTGTTCACGTACAATGATGGGGTGGTTGTTATTTGCTTAGTATCTCTGTTACTTATAGGTAATCCTAACAACAACAACGCTGACTTAAACAAGATAGAAATACCTTAAGATTTCTGCTTCATAGAATTTTTAGAGGCTCAGGTTTATTCTCTCATGATGCTTTTTTTCCCCCCATGTGGAAATATGAAACATTTATTTTAGGTATCAAACAAGGACAGAGCTAAGTAATCCAGTTTTACTGCAGCATTATAAAAGCTATCCCTTCACCACAGTGTAAGATTTAACTGCGTGTGCACAAGGGGACATGTGATACAAAATGTATTAAGATGGCTGCTGTCCTGCCAAGGACTTCCAGTCCCTACCCAGGTCTTACTGCAATACTGGTGGTCCCAAGAGTTTATAGAAGCAAATCATTTAAAATAGTAATAACAAAGCAATTAAAAAGACAAACAAAAATGCCTCAGTAACCATATGTCCAATTCAAATTTTATCTATTTAAATGTTGTATTTGCCTCCCACTAACAAATCTTTCAGTTCAGTTCAGTCACTCAGTCGTGTCCGACTCTTTGCGACCCCGTGAATCGCAGCACGCCAGGCCTCCCTGTCTATCACCAACTCCTGGAGTTCACTCAGAGTCACGTCCATCAAGTCAGTGATGCCATCCAGCCATCTCATCCTTGGTCGTCCCCTTCTCCTCCTGCCCCCAATCCCTCCCATCATCAAAGTCTTCTCCAATGAGTCAACCCTTCGCATGAGGTGGCCAAAGTACTGGAGTTTCAGCTTTAGCATCATTCCTTCCAAAGAAATCCCAGGGTTGATCTCCTTCAGAATGGACTGGTTGGATATCTTTGCAGTCCAAGGGACTCTCAAGAGTCTTCTCCAACACCGCAGTTCAAAATCATCAATTCTTTGGCGCTCAGCCTTCTTCATAGTCCAACTCTCACACCCATACATGACTACTGGAAAAACCATAGCCTTGACTAGACGGACCTTAGTCGGCAAAGTAATGTCTCTGCTTTTGAATATGCTATCTAGGTTAGTCATAACTTTCCTTCCAAGGAATAAGTGTCTTTTAATTTCATGGCTGCAGTCACCATCTGCAGTGGTTTTGGAGCTCCCCAAAATAAAGTCTGACACTGTTTCCACTGTTTCCCCATCTATTTCCCATGGATTTATTTCACTCAAACTTGGAACAGTAAATCTTCCACACTGATGTATCTTCCTTGCCTAATTAATTCAAAGGAAAAAATCAAAATGATTAGTAAAGAAAAATGTAGGGGTTAATACATCTTTTTAATTTTAAGTATTTGTAAGGTTTTAAATTGCTTAAAGTTTTTAATTTCTAGTAGGAAAACATTATCTGAATGAATACCCTAATGGCAAACCACTGCAAATGTGTTCAGCTGAATTTGGGGGAAAGGGGTAGGGATTATCTTCAAAGCATCCCAGCTTTCTTCAGGAGAAGGTCAGAGATACATTGGTTTGTATTATTGAAACATCCATTAGATGATCTAAGTTGCTTTTCCTCCATCAGTGGCTTTATGTCAGAAGGGCATTATGCTTGACCTCCAAATTTGGCCGACAATTCATAAACTTAGGTTGCTCTGATATTTTGACATATTTGCCAGGTTCTGGACCGCATCTTGGAAGGCCACCATAACTTCTGAATCCTGCATGGCTGCAAGGACCTTTGGATCACTAAGAATTTCATTGAGCCCAGCCATTCCTAGCATTCCAGGCATTCCCATTCCCATTCTAGGCATTCCTCCAGGAAAATTACCAGGCATTCCCCCAGGAAAGCCACCTGGAAAAGAGCCAGACTGAGATCCTGATTGTCTTCTGGCTTCTTCCTCCCTCTGGGCTCTCTCCTGTTCTTCCCAAGCCCTCTTAACCCTTTCTATTCTTTCTTTGATCTTGCGCTCTTCATGTTTTTGCTCATACTTTTTCTGGTTTTCAGCAATTTTCTGGACCCTTGGTTGAACTTCCTTCAGCATTGCCTAGCATCTTCATCATAATCCAGCTTAAAGGCAAGGGCAAGATCATGGGCAACTTCTTCCCAGTAGCCCAGAAGTCTGTGTGCTTTCCCTCCCCACTTGTATATGGCTGAGCTGAATCAGGATTTATTTCAATAGTGCTGTCAGTCTCGGATGGCAGCATTTGGTTTCTGTAGCTTGATGAAGACACTGGCTCTCTTGGCATAGAGAATAGCTAAACGAGGATTTAGCTTGATGGCATCTGTGAACATGTCAATGGCTTTCTGTAGTTCACCATCATTTAGGGCATTAATGGCAGCCACATTTTTATCATTTGCCTGATCCATCATCTCCTCAGTTATCTCTATTTCATCTCCCATTTCTTGAGGTGCATCAGTGTCTGGTTCAATCACACCTTCATTGTCAATTTCTAGATCACTTTCCTCACTTGGTTCCTCTGTCTTTATGTTTTCCTCCAGCTTCTTGCCATCTGTTTTTTCTTCTTTGATATTTTCTTCTGATTTAGATTTAGGAGCAGCAGGTGCTATTTTACTCCCCATGCTCTCCACCCACTCCCTTAGGAAGCACATTTCCTTGGTGTACAGAATGCTCTGGTCCTGCATACACATTTCCACGAAGGCTCGAAGCTCGCTCACTTTGTAGGGGGCCACAGCAGCAGCAGCAGCAGCATAGTCTAGAAGCGGCAGGAGGCAGCAGGTGAGGAAGAGGCATCAGTCTGATTTCAGGCCTGGGCGCTATTTCAGTATGACCTCGTACAAGGGCTCTCATGATGCTTTTGAACTATGGTGTTGGAGAAGACTCTTGAGAGTCCTTTGGACTGCAAGGAGATATAACCAGTCAATCCTAAAGGAAATCAGTCCTGAATATTCATTGGAAGGACTGATGCTGAAGCTCAGATACTTTGGCCACCTGATGTGAAGATCTGATCACTGGAAAAAACCCTAATGCTGGGAAAGGTTGAAGGAGGGAGGAGAAGGGAATGGCAGAGGATGAGATGGTTGGAGGGCATCACCGACTCAACGGGCATGAGTTTGAGCAAGCTCTGGGAGATGGTGAAGGACAGGGAAGCCTGGCGTGCTGCAGTCCATGGGGTCTCAAAGAGTCAGACATGACTGAATGACTGAACAACAACAACATGAAAGGCTTCATTCTCAAAAATACCTCATAGTCCAACGTTGATGATCCAGCTTCAACCTTCAAATTCATCTTCCATCTAGCAGGAAAGAAGTGTCACAGAAAAAAAAGATAAAGAGAATTTGCTAAAGTCTTTCAAGAGGGTTTGAGAAAAGCACTTAAGAAAGTGCTTTTTCTCATCTGCCGAAACTTAGATACATGACCTTTACAAAGAAGACTGAGAATCATAGTCTATTCCAGTTGACTGTTGCTTTGCTGTATTACTACAGAGGTAAAGGAAAACATTATTTTGGAAGACAATTAACCGTTCCTGCTACTGTATCATACAGCATTGCTGGTTCTACCACCTCCTGGGAAGATAACAGCTACCTACTAAATGCAGGTAAAGGCCTAACTGCTAAGTCACTTCAGTCATGTCTGACTCTGTGCAACCCCATAGATGGCAGCCTACCAGGCTCCCCCATCCCTGGGATTCTCCAGGCAAGAACACTGGAGTGGGTTGCCATTGCCTTCTCCAATGCATGAAAGTGAAAAGGGAAAGTGAAGTCACTCAGTTGTGTCTGACCCTCAGCGATCCCATGGACCGCAGCTTTCCAGGCTCTTCTGTCCATGGGATTTTCCAGACAAGAGTACTGGAGTGGGATGCCATTGCCTTCTCCGTAAAGGCCTAAAGAAAGCTAGAAAAGTTTCTTCAATGATTTCTGTCATATTACTAGCCTTTCATTTTATAATTTCATAGTGAATCTCATCATTTTTCTATTATAAAGTCTAAGCACTTATCACCTAACACACAGTGGTCTATATAAGAAAAGTTTGTAAATGAGACCTGTGTCCCTAATGGTTAGAAATTCAAGATAAAAGATTAGTGTAAGATTGTCTCATTTCTTGAGCTGGTAACTACTTTTTCCTAGATAGAACCCTAATGCTAGGTTCTCAGGCAATCATTAACTTATTCACATATAAAGATACATGAATCTTTCTTTGAATGATTAATAGGTACTTTTATCTTCAACAAAGATTGAAAACAAATTCGATATTTCTTAAACAAGGTGAATGGTAAAATGAATATTGCTCGTATTGACTAAAACCTGGTTTAGACTTTAGTAGTTGTAGTGGATTTTGTCATTTTAGAATGAACCAATGTTCATTCAGTCATAGAATCCAAAGTCTGGGAGAGAGGAATTACTTGTCTTCTCATAGTATACAGTTTAACATAATTGACTCAGGGTGTCTTAACCCTTCTAACCATGGGACTAAGCTAGATTCATGGGACTTTTCTCCCCGGAATTTGAGGGACATAAAGACAGAAAACACTTGGGGTTCATTCTTTTGAGACACTGCAGAGAACTACCTGCTCCCTAAACCACTGGTTTTTTCTGGTTCTTGCCAATCTCTAAGTGTGATTTTTTTTCTAGCGTTTTATTTGATTTTTGAAATCTTCTGATACACTTTCAACTGTTTCCACATTTTACTTATTGTTGCCAGTGTATTTTTTGTTGTTGTTGCTTGTATCCGAACAATGATATATACACAGTGACGGAAATCACTGGGTTACATAGCTATGTTTGACCTCTTTACCCAACTCTAGAGAAGAAACTTCATGCCAAATTTATAAATCTAGCCTGAGGGGAAAAAAGCTCCATATCTTAATCTCTTCTATTGTAACTTTCTCCTACTGCTAACTATAAAATTCTCTAGATGTTAAAGAGGGGAAGAGTATGTCACTCCAAGTTCATTAGGGTTATCTGTAAGTGAAATTTTATCCCTTTTGTTAATCTCCATAAATTAATTTTGTTTGGAGTTTCACTACCAGTTCTATCTCAGATTATTTTTTTAAATTTTGGTATTAACCATGATATGGAGAGAATAGTATCTGTTAGCATGATAGAAGTATGATGAGAACCGTTTAATGAGCCTCCATTTCCTTGGGATCAAATAATTCAGTACATGAAGCAAGATGATCAATTTACTCCACACAACCTAATTAAATTTAATTAGCACTTTTGTTTTTCATTTTTCTCATTCATGTATATTTTTGAATTGTTAAATACTGGTTTTCTATTGGATACATCACTATTACACAAATTATTGAAGAGTAGAAAAAAAAGGTAAAATAAGTCTTTGAGTGGTCATTATGACATAAGAAACATTTGGTCTTTGATTTTCTGAGCTGCAGTATATTATGCATATTTATTTATATAAACTGAGTCACTTTCAGTCACACCTGAAATTAACACAACATTGTAAATCAATTATACTTCAATGAACAAACAAAAATCAAGTAATTTTGACTTGAGGACTATGGAAGCTCAGAACTTCAGAAAGTTTGGAAGCAGGTCAATAAAATTGTGATCTTTATTCTTATTGAAATTTATAGTCTCATTAAAGAGTAGAAACTAAGTGTTGCAGGGCATTGACCACACTCTCATTTTACTTGAAATAAAAGATAGTTTAGTTAAGTTCAGCCAGATATTTTTGCTTGGCCTTCCACCTTCCCCACTTTCTGACACAATTTTCTTTGTTGTTTTAGTTTTTTGTTTAATTTTACCCCATTGAAGTTGTTGCCTTGAAAATCTATTCATTTTATCCTTTCTCCACACCTCAGGTAGTAGACATGTTCTCCTTGGAAATCTTAGAGGGATCTGTGGACTTCAAAATGCATGCTGGCATCAAGAGAATATATGAAAATATTTTAAAACATAAAGGAATCAAACTTGACAAGTTTATTTAGACTGTATCTCTCAATATATTATATATGATCATTCATAATAAGCTTTTCATAGTTTGTTCTAATTATTTTAATAGCACCCTTTCCATGATAAGCAATGAGGTCATTGGTATAAAGGATAAGAGAAGTTAAAAAGCAAGTCAACGATTGAAAATTTGTCCTCATTTTAGAGCTATTTGTCTTGGGGTCTTTCCCAGGCATCTTATCCTCCCTCGATAAGCCCATCAAATACTTAGGCATACGAACCAGCCAGGACTTGGCAGTCTGATATTAATTAAGGTATCCCTGCCAAGGTGCTGCTCAGACGCATACTGTCCTTCTCAATTTCCAGAAGCAACTGACAGCCACCCATCCTGTGGGGAGTACTTTGAGTTTGCCACAATTTAATCTTGTTTATGTTGGTTTCAAGTTCTCCCAGTTTTAGTTTTTGTGCTTTTGAATCTCTCAGCTACCATAACTGCTCTTATTGTTTCCAATTTAGTCAGACACTTTTCTTCTTAAGTTTTCAGGCCTTCACTGAAAGTCACTGAGAAGAAATACGGTAGCGCACAAGGGAAAACACCTACAGAATTTGCTTGAAGATTTAGAACTCACTCTCCCAGTTGGCACTAGAAGGTGTTAAAAGGAAAACTGTTCACTTGGCATGATTTTTTCCAGTGAACCCATGATGGCCATTAGTAACTTCACTTTCTTTTCTATGTACTCATCATCCATTTGTTTAATAACTTATTCTAAACACTGGCCAGGGAACAATGCTAATATAAACCATTGGCATGTACAGAATTTAATATTCTCTTCTTTCTGAAAAGCAAGGTTTTTAACAGTGTTTGATGTTATAATACCTCTTTTAAAAGTTTTGATAATTTGAAGATTCAAAAAATGATGAATCTCATCTATAAGTTCTTTCTGTCTCCTGGATTTTATTTTTCTAAAAAGAAGCTAATTATCTTCTTATCCATATTATGCTTAATTTCAGTTATCACTTAATAATATACCTACTTTTTCCATTTTGATTTTTTTTATTTTTAAAAGATAAAAACACAATAAAATTTTAATACTTTTACTTTCTTTCTCATATGTGTTCTATACTATTTTTATAAGCAGTTTTAAAACCCAGGAAGTTTTTCAGTGCTAAGGGTTATTATCCACTTATACAGAAGAATCTTACATGAATATTTCACAAGGAAACCTTTGATTTTAGAGTAATTTAGGTCACTATATACCAGTGAAATGAAAAGGGAGCAGAATATGCAAAATATTTACTCCTTCTTTACTAAATTATTTAATCTATTATATTTTTAATATAAACCAGTGAAATTTGAGGGACAGTTGCTTACCTCTGTGTCACCACAGTTTTGTCTTTTCTGATGCCATGTCTGGTATCTGCTTATAAACTTGTAAAATAGTTTTCTCTTCCCTTCAAATTTCAATTTAAATGCATTTTGATTAGTTGGCAGATATCCTACCTAACAATTCTCCCCAGTTTTCTTTGATAGTCTTCCTGTCCCTTGCTAAAATTATTTATTCTGATGTAAAATTGATAAGAATTATAGGATTATTCATATTAAAAATAAATACCAGGATGTTGGATTCTGTTTTACTTTTCTCAAGTATACACAGACACACATACACATGTTCCATGAAACAAGCCCTCTTCTTGGGTTAGCTAACTAAATGGATAGTCACTACTATTTCCGTTTTAGTACCCTTCTATCTACTACTGGCCTTATGCTGCTGCTGCTGCTGTTACTAAGTTGCTTCAGTCGTGTCTGACTCTGTGTGACCCCATAGATGGCAGCCCACTAGGTGCCTCCATCCCTGGGACTCTCCAGGCAAGAAAACTGGAGTGGGTTGCCGTTTCCTTCTCCACTGGCCTTATGGGTAGGGTATAATATAAGTAGTTATTAATCCTTTAAGAACCACTTGAGAATTTTCTGGAAGCTCTCAGATACTCAGAGTAATGAACATAGATTCATTGATATAATCTGTGTGTGGTGGGGGGAGTGGGAGGTAGTGAAATTTGATTTTTGACTTCTAAATAGTGTTTATGGAGACCAGATGAAGTACCTTTGCATTAAAGACCAATCCTAGTTGCTTCTGGAGGTATTTTTCGCTCTTCTGAGATGAGCACACAGGCTGTGTGCTGGGTAAGCGTTAACACAGTCTTTGCTCTGTCTGGGCAGAACAGCAGCCTTTACTATTCGTCATGGTCATTAGGACCAATAATAGTGGTTAATATCAACTGGTGTGTATATAGGCATCTTTCTTTTCCTCAAAAAGACTTCACTTATGGGTATGAAACAGATTCTTGCCTGTTGGGACCTAAGCAATCCATCTTTATATTCAATAGAGAGTATGATTCTGTTGCTTTTTTATTAACGTTTCTGCCAAACTATGTGTGTGTGCTCAGTCATGCCTGACTTTTTGCAGTCCCATGGACTGTATCCCACCAAGCTCTTCTATCTGCCAGGCTCCTCTGTCCAAGAAATTTTCCTAGGCAAGAATACTGGAGTGAGTTGCCATTTCCTACCCCAGGGAATCTTCCCAATCTAGGGAATCGAACCCGCATTTCTTGCATCTCCTGCATTGTCAGGCAGATGCTTTAACTATGAATCTTTGATAAACAAAGATCCAGATTTTCTTATATTCTTCACTCTATTTTATGAGGGTTCATATTCTGTTTCTACTTCTGAGATTCCTCCCATTCCTGCTCCCCTCATCTTTCCCTGAATATTTACTTTGTGCACTTGAAGATCTGTTCATCTGCTCCAATAAACTAAAGTAGAGAGAAGGTATTCTCAAGATGCCATCTCACTTCCTCTAAGAAGATCAGCAGGCATGTGAGGACAGATGCTTCTGTGTGTGTCCAGTGGGTCTGCAGACAGCTCTTCCCAGTAGGTCTGTGGAAGAGTTTCCATTGCTCCTATTTGCAGTCACAGTACTTTGTGACCTTCTCTGGGAAAATCCTTCATAAGCATCTCAACAAATTACCTATTTGCCCGGCCTTTTGACATCTGGACCACTTGACCCTGTGTTGATTTACTCCCCTTCCTGTTAGTTTCTGTTGATTCATTAATCATTTGCAACTGACACTTGCAAGAACTAGATGTCCCTTCTTTCCTTCAGCAAACCCAAAGAGGCCCTTGACTTCTTTTGTATTAGTGTCAAACTGGACGTCAAATGATTTATTTTGGTTTGGGAAAAGATAAGCTTTGTTTCTCAGCTTCGAGCATGATAAAGAAACACTTCTCAACCTGGTCAGTGAGAGTGATGGTTCTCTCTTTGAAACTTTATTCTGGAAGTACCCATTTAAAGGGAAGGGTTTCATCCTCAATCTCTTATCAGATGTAGTGGGTAAAACAAGAGGCTTTGAAAACAACTGCTGTTTTCTTTTTTTTTTTTTTTTTAAGCCCTTAATCCCTTTCTTGGACCTCTAAGACATCAGTTAGACAAAGAATAGTCAAATTTAAAATTTACTAGTTTTCCTTAACCCTGATATTAAATGCTAATTTTTGTACCCCAGAAAGTGAGGACAGATGATTGTGTGTATATTAGCGGGTTTGCAGATAATTCTTCAAATCCAATGGACACAGGAAGGTGATAGTAAAAAAAATCTCATAAAGATGAATCAATAGAAGTGTGACATTTGAAACTGGAATATTTTTTAATATTTGGAAAATAACAGTCTTCTTAATATTTATCTCCCTTTATTGATTATCTCTCTAAAAGTGACTTTGGCCAAAGAGAATATGGAATTTGAGATAGTGATGAGATTTCCACTTAGAAGTGCTTCTTACTTTAGAACTGCCCATTGGATTATTTCACTTTATTTCTGGGCTTCAGAGATCCATAGCTTTTGATATACGTATGCCAGATATTAAAAACAAATTTGCTGAGAAAGAAATTACAATTGATTATAATAATGTTTGCAGGCTCAGTATGTAGTTTTCCTTATTGATTTCAGTTCATGTAAAATTAATTTATTCAGAATTATTGTTGCACTTACTAATAATTGTCAGCATAATTATAAGACCTTTCACTCCATCAATCCAAGCATTCTACTCATTTCCCCTGTTAATTAAATACATGAACATTTAAATAATTAGTGTAAATTCAGAGGATCACAAACAAAAGTAGCAACAAGCAAAATTAGCGTTACCTTTTGTTAAAAAAATCATTGTCTGAAGACTCTTCAAATTGATAACATCTAGAAAATTATTTGGATGTATGCTTTTTGGAAATGATAAAGTTTATACAGTCTTTGAATTATATTAATAACATTAAAAAGTGTAGAAGACAAGATAAAGCTTTTATAAAATTTTTGTTATTATAGCAATGAATGCTGAATTGCAAATTTCCAATGAACTTGGATAAATGAGAACCTTTTTTTCCCTCCTCCTCCTTTTTAATGAAATCCTTTTTATTTCTTTTTCGTTGTATTTTGAGAATCTGGGAAGAACTGAAACCAAACTACTGAATGTCCTAACAAGAATCCAATCCAGACTCAGATACTATTACAGACCTTCTAACGAGGCAACCTGCTGGGAAGCAGCCCCATTTCTTAGTCTTAGCAGACCGTTCTTGTCTTGCAGTGTGCATGTGTCCTAGCTGAATCGCTGAGCTTAATGGGGGTGATATCACACATGAACGTTTTGATGAAGTTGTTTTATCAGGAATCACCTAGTTAATAGGTCCATAGAAAAAAATCTTCTATATGCCCAGTGCTGTGGGCAAATAAGGCTCCTGATTTCCTTATCTACCCTTCCGAAATCCCAAATCTCAGAAAACTAAAAGTTTTCTTTTCAGTCATTTGGCTGCAAAATCTGCTTCAACTGAGCTGAGGTAACATATTGTTTTTTTCAAAACTTTGCTCAGTTTGAATAATTATACATTTCACCACAGAATATTAATGTGTTTGATTAAGGGGTACTGCCTCACACCTCACTGGAGGTGTCATACACGAGGGCTTTACTGTGTATTATCTTTCTAAGGTCTGAGTAATTCTGAATTCTGAAATTTGGCCAGAAACTTTTAGTTAGGGGAACATGGGCCTGTTCTACCACCATTGTAAATCATTTGGAAAGTGTTTGATAATCAGTTTTCAGTACTTTTTTTTTTATCATATATTGACTTCATATATTGACTAGATTACTTGCTTAGGAGAAAAAGTTTCTAAGAGTAAAATATATTTAAAAAAAATCTTGCTTTTGAGTGTATGTGTGATTCCCACCGAGTTTTTATATATATGTATTGTATCATTTTTAACATGTATAAACAAATATGTGTATCATAAGACAATTTTCAGTCCAAAGATTAGCATACTATTCATATCTTCTGTATAAACACTGATCCACTATCTACTTCTGTAGATCAGAATTCTCTTTTATCTGTCTTTTGATTCTTTCAAGCAGCCTGATGTTTTTGACATTCATCCATATTGTTGCAAATAAAACAACCTATTTTTAAATTACATTTTATATGCATAGACACTTGAAAGTTCCAGTGATCAGTATTACTTTTACTCATTAATTTTTTACTGTATTGTTTTAATTGGGGAATTCAATTCATCCAATTCATTTTTTCTGTTTTAATTGATGAGTTTCTGTTGTAAATTTTCATCTGATAACTGCTTTCAGTGTTGTCGTGAAGTTATGATGATGCATAGAAGTTCTCAAAAGTGATGCTAAATCTTATCATTTTAGTTTGTATTGGCTTTCATGCAAGAGTTGTTTGATATGTTCTTTTAAATTTCTATATAGAAAGGCTCTTAATATTGTTATTCATTTTTATTTTATTTTGTTTTATAATATTTCTAGTTTATAGAAGTCAGTAGTGTTTTCTTCATGACAATATTTGGGATTATAATAAAATATGTGTAATTTTATGACTATTTCCTATATTAAAAATTTTTTCTCTGCTAAGGTATAAAGTTTATACATACACACATAGTCTACATTATTATGTTGTTTAAGTATTCTATACTCAGGCTTATTTTTGTGCACTTTGTTCTTATATTAAAAGTAATATGTTCAAATCTTACTAGTGTATGTTTCCTTGTGTCTTCAATAGTTTCTATTTTTTAAAGTTGTTTTTATGCTATTTGATGTATAGTCACAACTTTTTCAACTTAATTGTGAATTGTGACTTTAGATGATAACACTTAAAATTTTGTTTTGAGTTGTACTTTGATATGAAGATTTTAACCTATTTGAAAAAAATGATATTTTTGCATTTAAGAAAGTTATACGTTTTCCCCTAGCAATTGCCTTTATAATTATATATTTTATGCCCTGTTTCTCTGTTTTTTAATTTAACCTTTTAATGTCTTTTTAGTCAGATTTAAAAAATATATTTTGGCATCTATTTGTTGCCTATACATCAATCATATTTTGGATGTAATAACTCTGGAAATCAGATTCTTGCCCCTTTTCACAAGGTTTGTTTATGTTTCTTGCTGTGGGCTACATATGTTTACTTGTTTAGTGGTTTTTCTAAACTATTTTTGTAAAGTATGTAGGTTTTGGCACATATGAGCTCTAAAGTCTGTTTTTCTGTTATTTTAGCTTGTGTTCAGCTAGTGTTTTCACAGATTTCATTTAAGTCCAGGAGGGAAAAAAAAAAAGAAAGAAAGAAAACTCTTCCAGTTTTTGCAAACCACCTTTCCTTCAGTGCTTGGTGATCATTCATGACTCTGACTTAGCCTTAACTTCCTGCTCACCCTGAGGATCAGCAATAGCTGAAGGTGAAAGCTTAGAGTCTTCTCAAGTCTTTTCTGAGTGTGTATCTTTCCCTGCACACATACATGCTTTTCTAAATTTCTCAGTAAACACGTGTGCTTTTGAATGCTCTCATTACTGAATGGAAGTCTTTCCTTAGAACTCTCTCCCCATTTTTTCCTCCCAGGCTTTCCACTTGTCTATCTTTTGCCTCAATTATTAATTTCCTTTATAATGTTTTTAGGAATGGCTTCCCTGGTGGCTCAGAGGTTAAAGCGTCTGCTGGGAATGCGGGAGACCCAGGTTCGATCCCTGGGTCGGGAAGATCCCTGGAGAAGGAAATGGCAATCCACTCCAGTACTCTTGCCTGGAGAATCCCATGGAGGGAGGAGCCTGGTAGGCTACAGTCCACGGGGTCACAAAGAGTCGGACACAACTGAGCGACTTCACTTTCACTTTCTGCACACCAGCTTTTCTTCCTTAAGTTTATTTTGATTTAAGCAAAACAAAAATAAATGCCATGGACTAGCTCCTCCTGTAGCTTAGAACATACAAACACAATTCTCTGAAAATAAGTTCTGCTCTGTTTTTTCCAGAACCCAGAAACAAAATCCTCCACTGAGAACATGGGCTGATTTTAAGACCACAACCGAACAGTGAAAGTAGGTAGGGCAAGAGTGGGTAAAAATGCTGCAGTGTTTTCTTACAGTTGTTAAGTTGTATTTTTCTTGAGTAAGGGTTTGCTTGGTTTCTAAAAAGCAGAGACATTACTTTGCCAACAAAGGTCCGTCTAGTCAAGGCTATGGTTTTTCCAGTAGTCATGTATGGATGTGAGAATTGGACTGTGAAGAAAGCTGAGCACCGAAGAATTGATGCTTTTGAGCTGTGGTGTTGGAGAAGACTCTTGAGAGTCCCCTGGACTGCAAGGAGATCCAACCAGTCCATTCTGAAGGAGATCAGCCCTTGGATTTCTTTGGAGGGAATGATGCTCAAGCTGAAACTCCAGTACTTTGGCCACCTCATGCGAAGAGTTGACTCATTGGAAAAGACTCTGATGCTTGGAGGGATTGGGGGCAAGAGGAGAAAGGGATGACAGAGGATGAGATGGCTGGATGGCATCACCGACTCAATGGACATAAGTCTGAGTGAACTCCAGGAGGTGGTGATGGATAGGTAGGTCTGGTGTGCTGTGATTCATGGGGTCACAAAGAGTCGGACATGACTGAGTGACTGAAATGAACTGAATTGAACTGAAAATCTTTAACTTTTTCCAGAGTTCTTTCAAAGCTAATGATTATAGTTACACTTAATTTTTAAAATAATTTTGTGGCTGGATGGGCCTCTGGAGCTACATACTTTGACATTTGTACTGTCACTCTTTATGTGATTTTTTTTTCTTTTTGTCATTGCTCTGATGTAATAGGCTCTTCAGTTTTGTTTTGATTTTTTCTTCTTCTGTGGGAGTATATTTTATCTCAAACCCCTTTTCTCTCTTTTGGACCATTTTTCCACATGTCACTAACTCCCTGAAAACATTGTGGCAGGAGCCCAAGAAATAGTTCCGATGGGAATTGGCATTTATTTTTCCATTTTTAGGTAATCTGAAATTTACTATGCCCTGTCTTCTAGTTTTGCTGAAATCATAGAATTTGTATATTTTTATTTGTTCTTATTGTTGATCTGTATAATTTTGATGGGATGCGTGAAGAGATATGGATTTATGCAGCCGCTATTCTCTTGGCTACCTGGAAGTCCTTTTACCATATATTTTATTGAAAATGATTATGAAGGTGATGGCATCATTATTATTCAAACTGGCTTATCATTGATTGTTATTATATTAACAGATATGAGTATATCTTAGGGGTCAAATTTTATATTTAATATTTAATATTGAAAGTGTGAGGATACTGTGGCATGATCAGTATTCTAAGAAGTTTGTATTCTAGGGAAGAGATAAATAGTAATTTTCATATAATGTGATAATTGCTCTTATCACTCTCCATATTGTAGTTAAAGGGGTAATGTATATGTATGTCTCATCCTCATATTCTTAAGAGATATCTTCCATGGCAAATGGGAAACTCAAGAGCTCTTTTATATAATTTAACAGTACAATGATGCATACCTTAGGCAATTATTGGGTGACACCTGCAGTCAGTTTTGGGTACCAATCAGAAAACATAAAGTACCATGGAAAGGATGGTTTGCATCCGTATCTCTGAATCTCCAGATTTTCATATTTTGATTAATTTGTACACATATACTGAGTATTTGTACACATCTACATAAGGGTTTATGATGGGTTGGTCTTCTATGGGTAAACAATAAATGATAAAAAAGACCAAATCAACACTTTTCAGGTACCTGGTACAAATCACTGGAGAAGAGCACACACACAAGTTATTTCAAACAAAGCAAGATTTATGTTAAGTGCTGTAATATGAAGGTTAGTTTTGGGGATGTTATCTGGAGTTTTAGAAGTAGGGAGGCATTTTCAGAAGCTTTGGGAAATGTTAATTCCTTTGCATATTAACGCTTTGATTTAAAAACCGTCAACTGTCATATCAACCTCTCTATGCGAGTGGACTTTTCATGTCCGCAGTAAAAGAATAAATACCAGGGACCTCTACAGGCAGGCTACCAGCACTGGACAATAAAGCGGGCTTCACTAGCCAAGCTTCCGAGTGTTTTTTGAGCTATGAAGCTGACAGGACTTCTGACTGTGTTGCACCCTGTAATTGTTGTATTTGTGAAATAATTAATTGATGTTATCGTTGCCCTTATAAAAGGGAGGCGGGTATATAACAGAAGCCTATAAGCTATAACTTGGGTATATGTCAACTCAAGATTTATTTCTAGATAAAAACTAGCTGGTTAGGCAGTAAGAATTTTAACTGTTGAATCTGTTATGATTCTGGATTTAATTAATTGTTTATTGCTTATTTAAAACAGATTGATGATGTTGATTTGAAACAGTTTGTGATCATAACAGAATTGCTTATTCAGGCTTTTTCCTGGTATTTTTCTTCTGAGAATATGTTCTGCCTGTCAGAGCACGTGTGTGTTTGCCTAATTGAAATAAGTCCACCCCAAACCTAGCGCATGTGTAAGGTAATATTGCTCAATTAGTTTGCATAATTTTATAACAGGAATAAGATTTATATTCTGAATTAGTTTTGTGATTCATAGCTCACACTATATCTGAGCATCTGAGATGCGTAGCACTCTGTTTCAGTTAAAGAACATTGTATGACGTGAACTTTATTTTATGCTTTATTTTAAGCATTTTAAGTCTCATTTGAATAAATTGTTTGGTTGGCCAAGAAGTTCATTTGAGTTTTCCTGTAACATGTTATGGAAAAACCCAAATTAACTTTTGGCTAACCCAATATAGGTTAGTGGCCAAAGATCTGATGATGGGTCATTTCCAGGTTCCCATTTTGTTATCCCACATAGTTTTGAATGCTAAAAAGTTCACTATTGACATTTAAAAATAATATGAAATTTAGATTTCTGACTTTCTTGAAAATTCATAGTGTTGGCAATGCTGGGGTTAAGCTACCACATGGCAAATCTCAACTGCAATACAGAGATTTTATTCTTGTTCACACGGACAGTATTTCCAATTTAATAGTCTCTGCTTTCTGTTTTTTTTTTCGTACTTACCCACTTCACCCAATACTGTAGGTATTTGGGCTTAAATGAAAGCATTTTTTAAGTAAGTCACATTTCAAATACTATCAAAGTTGCTAAACTTAAACCTCTCTTTTCTTTATTTTATGGAACATATATACAAGAAATTTTCAAATATAGAACATGTTCCAACAAATACATAGGTAATAGTGATAACATGAAATATCCAGGTCAGATATAAATTTTAAGAAGCCATTTGGATTTTTTAGCAAGACCCTAGGAGTGGACATATGGTTTCATATCTGGAAAATACTAGAAAGCAATGAAGAAATGACACCCCCCCAAAAGATGCATTTAAATCTATTAACTGTTCTGAAAATTACTCTTTACCATATGAGATTCTTAATTTTATTACATAAACATTTAATATGGAAAGCTATCACATTAATTTCTTTTTATCTTGAATTTAAATATATGTCATCTCCATATTATGGCACATTGTGGTTTACCTCTGTATCTTACATACTGGCAATTATGTGTTTTAATATCTGGTGCCTCTGCCTTATCTAAATCCAGCTTGAACACTTGAAAGTTCTCATTTCACATACTGTTGAAACCTAGCTTATAGAATTTTTACTTTTACTTTGCTAGCATGTGAAATGAGTGCAGTTGTGTGGTAGTTTTGGCATTGCGCTTCTTTGGGATTGGAATGAAAACTGACCTTTTCTAGTCTTGTGGCCAATGCTGAGTTTTCTAAATTTGCTGGCATATTGAGTGTAGCACTTTCACAGCATCATCTTTTAGGATTTGAAGTAGCTCATCTGGAATTCCATCACCTCCACTCAGTTCAGTTCAGTTCAGTTCAGTCACTCAGTCGTGTCTGACTCCTTGCAACCCTATGAATCGCAGTACTCCAGGCTTCCCTGTCCATCACCATCTCCCGGAGTTCACTCAAACTCACGTCCATTGAGTCCGTGATGCCATCCAGCCATCTCATCCTCTGTCGTCCCCTTTTCCTCCTGCCCCCAATCCCTCCCAGCATCAGAGTTTTTTCCAATGAGTCATCTCACCTCCACTAGCTTTGTTTGTATTGATGCTTCCTGAGGCCCACTGGATTTTGTACCCCAAGATGTCTGGTTCTAGGTGAGTGATCAAACTGTTGTGGTTATTTGGGTCATTAAGATCTTTTTTGTACAGTTCTTAGTTTTGTAGTCAGTAAAATATTGATTACATATCTATTTAATCTTTACTTGGTAGAGATCAAGATATCACCAGTAACTTAATGTGGCCCAATTATTCTTCATCGTCATTGTTGTTACAAAAAAAGAAAAATAATAGAATTTAATGATATAATATCTTGATAGAATTCTGGTGAAGAAAAAGTATTGCCTACATCTTAGTTTCACAGAGATAAAGACAGGTGGGTTTTTCTCAAAAAAATTTTTAAGTGGAGCACTGAAAGATTTATGATTTTAAACTTTTTAGCAAGAAATGTTTATATTCTTCAAAATATCTGTAGGTCAAAAGCAAGAAGAGCAAGTGGAGAGAAAAACTACAAGAAACTGATCATTTTTTTAAATTGTGATTCCCCACCCCTATTTTCCTTTCCTATATTTCAGTTCAGTTCAGTTGCTCAGTCATGTCCTACTCTTTGCAACCCCTTGAACTGCAGCATGCCAGGCCTCCCTGTCCATCACCAACTCCCGGAGTCCACCCAAACCCATGTCCATTTAGCAAGACCAAAAAGGTAAACCAAGACTTATCTTTCACATCACACATCCACATCATAGATCTACATTAAACAGTAGCCCTAAAATTGTTCTGTGTTTATCAAGCAATTTTTCTCTCTCCTTCTGTCTCCAACTGTTTACCAAATCAGTTTTTTTAGCACCTTGAAGACTATGATTGTATTAGTTTCTATCTACTAGACTATTATCAATAATTCCCTGGTGGCTCAGTGGTAAAGAATCTGCCTGCCAATGCACGAGATATGGATTTGATCCCTGGTACAGGAAGATCCCCTGGGGAACGAAATTGCAACTCATTGCAATATTTTTCCCTGGGAAATCCCACAGACCAAGGAACCTGGCGAGCTATATTCCACGGGGTCTCAAAGAGTCAGACATGACTTAGCAACTAAACAACAGCAACAACAAATGAATGTTTAATAGACTTTAGACAGTATTTTGGATTCTCCCTGGACATTTGTTTTAAACAAATACTTATTGAACACCTCTTAAATCAGGTATTCTGCTTGGAGGTTGAGTTAAGTGATTATGAATCTAGATTTGTTTCTAGATCACGTTTAAAATTCCACAAAATCTCCAGAATAACAGAATGAGAAATTTGAAGTAACTCGTTTTTTTTTTTTTTTTAACAGTTACTGTGTTTTCACAGCTTATTTCAAATGTACTGCTTAGATGGAGAAATACATGGTATCATGTAAGTTGAAAAAGCACTGTGCCCAATACAAACTCAAACACTAATGGCTCATTACAAATATATCAGAAGTTATTAAAATTAACATCTATGTAAATATGGTATTTGTTAAATGTGTTTATTGCTACAAAACAGCTAATTTGAAGCTCATTACTGAACTTAATTTTGTCATAACAAGGAGAGGTGTGTTAAAAATGATCTGTTTCAGATGTCAATTCTAGATATAGCACTATTAATCACCTATTTGGTATTCATCAAATATTATTTAATATTGCAATAGATTTTAAGGACCCCAAGGACAGAAAGGAAGCTTATGTTTATTGTCATCCTTTCAGTGGTTGAGTACATAAGGAAGACCTTGTAAGTAGCTGTATTTGTTGAGTGCATGCATGTATGAAACTGATGGAGGGCATGTTTGTTGAAAGCACTAATATTTAGTGAATCCCAGTGATATCCTAGGTGCTTCATATGTTCAAGCTATAAAAGATAATTGATTGGTTTACACACTTAGTCATAACCACTGAGATAGATAGGAGGGTTTGGCTGTCAGCCCATACTATGTAACCATATGTGAATATGCTTACTTGCCCTCCTTGAAGGAGGGGCCAGTGACCAGGCTTCTATCAGATGATTTTATGCCTTGTTTGTCCAGAGATGGATTCAGAATCCAAGAAGAGAATATCAAATTCTCTTTCTCCAAAGAATTAATACAGTCTTAAGAAAAATGGAGACCTGAATCAGGTTTTGTTACCTGATTTGTAACAAAATTCTAGGTATCCTACTTGGATACCTAAAATCTTGGCAAATGGAGAATTCAGCATGAGTGCTGGATTTTGCAAAGCCAATAGTAAGCAGTGTTTGGAGGAAGCCTGTTAGAGATATCTGCAGACAAAAATGTGAATCAGATAAATTGCAGAGTAGAAGAGAGATTGAGGGAGAGCAAGCCAGAACATCTCAGTTCCTATCATACCTGGGCATACTTAATGCTGTGTATATGCTGTGCTTAGTTGCTCAGTCGTGTCTGGCTCTGCGAACACATGGACTGTAGCCCACGAGGCTCCTTTGTCCGTGGGGATTCTCCAGGCAAGAATACTGGAGTGGGTTGCCATGACCTCCTCCAAGGGAACTTCTCAACCCAGGGATCGAACCCAGGTCTCCCACCCATGCCGGTGGATTCTTTACTGCCTAAGCCACCAGGTGCATACTTGGTGTCTAGTTAAGTCTTCTGATTCCTTATAATACATTCTGTTTTACTCAATTCATTGTGACTGGGTTTCTAATCCTAGGTCAGATCATGTCCTTGCCTTTTCCTTGAATTGTTTTCTGTAGATTTTCTTTATCTTTTAAAGAAGAACGTAAGTTTGAGGACAGTTAGATCTTGCTTTAGTCTCTCTGTGAGATCTCCAGTACTCTGAAGTGATGTTGTTCAGTCACCAAGTATTGCCTAACTTTGCAACCCCATGGACTGCAGCACACCAGGCTTCCCTGTCCTTCACTATCTCCCAGACTTTTCTCAGGTTCATGTCCGTTGAGTCAGTAATGCTATCTAACTATCTCATACTCTGCTGCCTTCTTCTCCTTTTTCACCTTCACTTTTTCTCAGAAATAGGGTCTTTTCCACTGAGTCAGCTCTTTGCATCAGGTGGACCAAGTATTTGAATACACTTCTAACTCTGAAGTTAGAAGACGCTGGAAAAAGACTTTTAGAATAAATACTAAAATACATATTTAAACTCTTTTCTTATGACTACAATCATTTCCTCATAGTGACTGTACCATAGTTCTTGTAGAGTAAATATTCTCTTTGAAACTCTGGTAAAATCTATGACCACTCTTTAGAAGCATTCATATTACATATACACAGACAACGTTGCATATAATTTTAGAGGTTTTACAGACTTTAGGAAATCTAGTAATAAACCCCAGTAGCCCAGGTTGGAAGTCTCAATTTTTCAAGAATAATTATATTTCTGTAAATATATTGATATCAGGATATCAATAATTTACTATGGGAATTTCTGTTTAGTGGAGTCCTATAATGATTTATTTTCTGGATTAAAGAAACTCTTCTGAAACACAAAAATGTTTTAAAATTTCTCCTTGTATATTTCTGAATTTTTCGTATGCAACTTATTTAATACCAATATTATAGAATTCTAAGCATATATCAGATTTAAATTGCTTATATTTACTTGGCTATGAGGCTACCTCACCATGTGACTAGTCCAGGGACTGTAGTTATATCAATTTTTCATATGAGAAAAATTCCACTTACAGAGGAGAGTTTTAAAATTTAATATTAAATAATTAAAATCCATCCTCACATAGACATCTCAAATTAAGATTGTTTACATGCTTTTTTAATTAGGTGCAATTAAGAAGCTCTCTCAAAGCATTTAAGCCCAGAGGGAGCTTTGGTTGTGTTGATAGAATGACTCTTAACATACAAGAAGTTGCCTTGGTATTTGTGGAGGAGTTTCTTAATCAAAGACATGATGGGTACACTTTTGTTTTTACCACATGAGAAAACAGATGCTGAGAATTTTTATTAGAGAAGGATGGATGAAAATTTCTGCATGACAGTTAAGGACAGTAAGAAAGTTTCTTTGCCCTCTCATTGTCTTTCCAAACTCTTTTCTCATTATAATAATCATAGTGATACCTAAGCCAGATCACGTCATTCCTTTGTTCAAAACACTTCAGTGCCATTGGCCTCCTGAGAGTAAATGCCAAGCACGTCTCATGTTGGTCAGGCCCTAGTGCCCTGCATGGTCAGCCTCCTGACCCCCAGTCAAAATTTCATCTTTATGGTTCTTTCTTATCTCTATCTTCTAATCCTCTTGCTCTGGTTCATTTGGCTCCAAACACACTTGCTGTCTCCGCCTGGAATGTTCCCTGGATATTCACATGGCTTGTTACTTCACTTCATTTCTTTTCAATATTTGTTCACATACTCCTTTCCAGTTGGTCTTTCCCACATTATCTTCCTTATCCTTTCCAGTCCCTCCTCCTTGATTCTGCTTTCCATACCCCACTTTCCTGCTTTTTTTTTTTTTGCTCTGGCACTGGTGACCATCTGACATACTACATATTTTATCTGGTTAGTTTATTCCATCTTTTCCTGCTAAAATATAAATTTCAAGAAGGCATGGTTTTGACTGTTTGACTTTTTTTAAAAAAAATCTGTCTGCACAACCTATAAGATTATCCAAAGTAGGGACTCTGTACGGATTTGTTGAGTGATTTATGGATGAATAAATGAATGAAAAAGGTATAATGGGATTTTCTGATTAAATTACACATTTTGGTTTGTTAAATTTTTTTTTTTCCTAAATGATTATTGTACTTCTTGAGTACTAGATGTTGTCTGTGCCTAAAAACTGCAAGAGAAACTTACTTTTAGCACAAACACTGGCCAGTTCACTGGTTTATTTAGTTGTGGCTGAAACTCCTCTGGCTAAAGTAAAAACTTCATGAAATTTGGTAACAATAGTTGCTATAAACACTGTTTATGTATAAAGAAGAAGATAATTCAGTATGAACCCACTGTTTACAACTGAGCAAATAAACTTCCTAGAGAAATCAATACATGTGAAAAAGTGATTAAGAATCTTAAGATAAAATGTAGAGTTTATGAATGATCTTAGTAAAGAAGATAGGTTTACTGTTTTTCTTTTTTTTTTTGATCTGATTATTGTTTTGTTGCTAAGTCCTGTTCAACTCTTTGGGACCCCATGGACCATAGCCCACCAGGTTCCTCTGTCCATGGGCTTTTCCTGGCAAGAATACTGGAGTGGGTTGTCATTTCCTCCTCTAGGGGTTCTTCCAACTCAGGGATTGAACCCATGTCTCCTGCATTGGCAGGGAGATTCCTTACCACTGAGTAACCTGGGAAGCTGATCTAATCATTAAAAGCACAAACTGAAAATGCATGAGCTAGAAAGTGAAAGTAACTAAAAGATTGATTTCATGTTTAACAAAATTTTTAAGAGACTTAGATAAGGAAGGGTTGCAATATGTTTTGATTTCTGAGTGCTGGTTTTTCAGTGGAGAGAGGAGAGGCTCTGCTTTGTTGTTAGGAATTTTCTGCTGTTGGAGCAGTGTAGGGCTTCCAAGGTGGTGCTAGTGATAGCTTATGGTGAACAGTGTCAGATTTGTGATCTCCAAAGGAGAGAATTTCTCTTCCTCGAGGGCCCTGGACCCCTTTCTCCTCCTCAAGGGTCCTAGACTCCTTATCAACCCACCTAAGAATTAATTCTCTCACTAGTGGTAAAGAATCTGCCTGCCAATGCAGGAAACACAGGAGATGCAAAAGAAGCAAGTTCAATCCCTAATTGGGAAGATCCCCTGGAGGAGGAAATGGCAATCCACTATAGTATTCTTGCCTGAAAAATTCCATGGACAGAGGAGCCTGGCAGGCTATTGTTCATGAGGTCATGAAGAGTCAGACTCAACTGGGCACACACATGGAGCAACGTAAAAAGCAAATGATGATCAAGTTTCAAAAAGAGTCCTCTTTGGTATACAGATTCCCTTTGGCTGGTCTTCCTTAACAACAGAATGCCATAAGTGATGGGAGAGGCCAAAGGCATCAAAGCTCTAACTTTGAACCATAACATGTTGCACATAAAACACATTTATCTCTTTCTTAATATATTTGCAGGGATTCCTTGGGTTGTAGTGATTCTGTTTCTATAACCAGAAACTTAGAACATGAAGTCTGGCAGGAACATTGGAGGCTGACTGTGTGCCAGGTGTGACACAAAAGCCACTCCTGCAGCGGGAATGGTCAGTGGGCTGTCTTTCCTCTACCAGAGGGTCTGTCAGATCCCAATCATTCTGCAGTTTTGTTGAGGGACTCAACTCGAAGTAACATGGATGTCTCAAAAAAAAGTGGCAACTTTAACTAATTTTGTTAGAAAACAAAAAGGCAGGGAATTTAATAGTACATGGGTAATCCTGGCAACCTCAGGGTAAGTCAAATGACCTTGTGGAATTTAATGTAAAATCCAGTGAGAAGAGAGATTTGCTTAGTTTGATTGGGGCTATTCTGATTTATTTAATTTCCATGTTCAGTTTTACACTCCAGGGATTTGCGAAGCTGTATCACAGCCATAATCTGTTGGTGATTATTCATATAAATGAGTTTATAGATCCTGCAAGGACAAGCTTCATATTTGTTTTCTGTGAGCAAATATTATCAAAATTACTGGCATATGAAAGACTCTAGATCAGTGGTTAAACTGGTGAGACATTGAATTAAATTTTCTTTCTGTTTTGTAAAATACAAATGACAGATTATTAGGTCATTTAAATAAAGTAAGTGTGCTGATTTGTCAACACATTTCACTGCTCAGAATACTTAACAATAAATACATGATGTTCTAAATTTTAAGTGAATGTAGAAGAGAAATAGCTCTTTCAACAAATAAAAATTCCCCTCACACCTAACATGGAATTTTCAGCCTCTGAGTCTGTTTTCCAAAATAGCGATGCATTTCCTTTGAATACATAGCTCTGAAGTTTAGCCATTCCTCCAAACTTACACCACACTGGCTGTCCTCTTGGCATTGCAGGTTATCCTTATTTATTATTAAATAAGTCAACTGATATTCATTGCTATTCATTTTGGAACTTTGCTGTTGTTCAATTCCTCAGTCATGTCCAGCTCTTTGTGACCCCATGGACTGCAGCATGCCAGGCTTCCCTGGCCTTCACCATCTCTCAGAGCTTGCTCAAACTCATGTCCATTGAGTCGGTGATGCTGTCCTACCATCTTATCCTCTATCATCCCCTTCTCCATCTGCCTTCAATCTTTCCCAGCATCGGGGTCTTTTCCAATGAGTTGGCTCTTCACATCAGGTGGCCAAAGTATTGGAGTTTCAGCTTCAGCATCAGTCCTTCCAATGAACACATAGGACTGATCTCCTTTAGAATGGACTGGTTGGATCTCCTTGCAGTCCAAGGGACTCTCAAGAGTCTTCTCCAACACCACAGTTCAAAAGCATTATAAACCATAAACATTTATTTCTTATAGTTCTGGAGGTTGGAAATTCAAGGTCATGGGGAAAAAAAAAGAAAAAAAAAAAAAAGAGCATCAATTCTTCGGCGCTCAGCTTTATTTACAGCCCAGCTCTCACATCCATACATGACCACTGGAAAAACCATAGCCTTGACTAGATGGACCTTTGTTGGCAAAGTAATGTCTCTGCTTTTCAATATCTAGGTTGGTCATAACTTTCCTTCTGAGGAGAAAGCGTCTTTTAATTTCATGGCCGCAATCACAATCTGCAGTGATTTTGGAGTCCAAAAAAATAAAGTCTGACACTGTTTCCACTGTTTCCCCATCTATTTCCCATGAAGTGATGGGACCAGATGCCATAATCTTCGTTTTCTGAATGTTGAGCTTTAGGCCAACTTTTTCACTTTCTTCTTCACTTCCATCAAGAGGCTTTTTAGTTCCTCTTCACTTTCTGCCATAAGGGTGGTGTCATCTGCATATCTGAGGTTATTGATATTTCTCCCGGCAATCTTGATTGCAGCTTGTGCTTCATCCAGCCCAGCAATTCTCGTGATGTACTCTGCATATAAGTTAAATAAGCAGGGTGACAATATTCAGCCTTGACGTACGCCTTTTCCTATTTGGAACCAGTCTGTTGTTCCATGTCCAGTTCTGTTTCTCAGGAGACAGGTCAGGTGGTCTGGTATTCCCATCTCTTTCAGAATTTTCCACAGTTTATTGTGATCCACACAGTCAAAGGCTTTGGCATAGTCAATAAAGCAGAAATAGATGTTTTTTCTGGAACTCTCTTGCTTTTTTGATGATTCAGTGGATATTGGTAATTTGATCTCAGGTTCCTCTGCCTTTTTTAAAACCAGCTTGAACAGCTGGAAGTTCATGGTTCTCCTATTGTTAAAGCCTGGCTTGGAGAATTTTGAGCATTGCTTTACTAGCATGGGAGATGAATGCACTGTGTAGTATTTGGAGCATTCTTTGGCATTGCCTTTCTTAGGGATTGAGATGAAAACTGAACTTTTCCAGTCCTGTGGCCACTGCTGAGTTTTACAGATTTGCTGGCATATTGAGTGCAGCACTTTCACAACATCATCTTTAGGATTTGAAATAGCTCCACTAGCTTTTTTCACAGTGATGCTTCCTAAGCCCACTTGACTTTGCATTCCAGGATGTCTGGTTCTAGGTTAGTGATCACACCATCGTGATTATCTCTGGGTCATGAAGATCTTTTTGTACAGTTCTTCTTTGTATTTTTACCCCCTCTTCTTAAATTCTTCTGCTTCCCTTATGTCCATATCATTTCTGTCCTTTATTGAGCCCATCTTTGCATGAAATGTTCCCTTGTTATTTCTGATTATCTTGAAGAGATCTCTAGTTTTTCCCATTCTATTGCTTTCCTCTATCTCTTTGCACTGATCACTGAGGAAGGCTTTCTTATCTCTCTTTGTTATTCTTTGGAACTCTGCATTCAAATGGGAATATGTTTCCTTGTCTCCTTTGCTTTTGTCTTCTCTTCTTTCACACCTATTTGTAAGGCCTACTCAGACTTTGCTTTTTTGCGTTTCTTTTTCTTGGGGATGGTCTTGCTCCTGTCTCCTGTACAATGTCATGAGCCTCTGTCCATAGTTCATCAGGCACTCTGTCATTCAGATAGTCCCTTAAATTTATTTCTCACTTCCCCTATATAATTGTAAGGGATTTGATTTAGATCATACCTGAATGGTCTAGTGGTTTTCCCCTACTTTCTTCAATTTAAGTCTGAATTTGGCAATAAGGAGTTCATGATCTGAGCCACTGTAGGCTCCTGGTCTTGTTTTTGCTGACTGTATAGAGCTTCTATATTCTTTGGCTGCAAAGGATGTAATCAGTCTGATTTTGGCATTGACCATCTGCTGATATCCATGTGTAGGGTCTTCTCTTGTGTTGTTGGAAGAGGGTGTTTGCTATGACCACTGTGTCCTTTTGGCAAAATTTATTAGCTTTTGCCCTGCTTCACTTTGTACTACAAGGCCAAATTTGCCTGTCACTCCAGGTTTTTCTTGACTTCCTACTTTTATATTCCAGTCCCCTATAGTGAAAAGGACATCTTTTTGGGGAATTAGTTCTAAAAGGTCTTATAGGTCTTCATAGAACCACTCAACTTTAGCTTATTCATCATTACTGGTCAGGACATAGGCTTGGATTACTGTGAGACTGAATGGTTTGCCTTGGAAATGAGCAGGGGTCATTTGTTGTTTTTGAGATTGTGTCCAAGTACTGCATTTGGGACTTTTTTGTTGACTATGATGGCTACTCCATTTCTTCCAAGGGATTCTTTTCCACAGTAGTAAATATAATGGCCGTCTGAGTTAAATTTACCCATTCTAGTCCATTTTAGTTCGCTGATTCCTAAAATGTCAGTGTTTACTCTTGCAATCTCCTGTTTGACCACTTCCAATTTGCCTTGATTCATGGACCTAACATTCCAGGTTCCTATGCAATATTGCTCTTTACAGCATCAGAGCTTTCTTCCATCACCAGTCACATCCACAACTGGGTGTCCTGGTGTACAAGGTTCTGTTTGTGCCCTCCAAGAGTCTATTTCCCAGTCCTGTGTAAGTTCTGGCAGCTTTGTGGTGGGGTTAATGGTGACCTCCGAGAGAGCTCTGCCATACCCAAGTCTGCTGCCCCCAGATCCCCTATCCCTGAGGCAGTCCACTGCTGACCAGCACCTCCATAAGAGACACTCAGACACAGTTCTGTCTCAGTCTCCGTGGGGTCCCTGGGTCCTGGTGTGCACAAGGTTTGTTTGAGTCCTCTTAGCGTCTCTGGTGGGAATGGGCTTCGATTGTAAATGTGAATCCCCCCTTCTACCATCTTGCTGGGGCTTCTCCTTTGCCCTTGGACAAGGGGTATCTCCTCACAGCCACTCCAGTGCCTACCATCTTACTGGGGTTTCTCTGTGTTTGGACGTGGGTTATTTCCTCATGGCCAGACCAGTGAAGCTCAGCTGCCACTCCTGACCTTTGACATGGGGTATCTCTTTATGACTGTTCCAGCAAAGTGCTGCCACCACTCCTGACCTTGGCATGGGGTATCTCCTTTCAGCTACTCCAGCACCGCACAGCCATCTACTCAGAAGGGTAGAGGCAAAATATTTTTTCCTCTCCTACAGAACTGAGATCAAAGACCGAGTCAGGAAAACCAGTGATTATTATACAATATAGTGTGATCTAAGATATAATAAAGGGAAACTTCTGGGAGACATTTGATCCCTACCACATTTGTTGGGAAAGTGTAGAATCAGGGAAGGCTTCTTAAGAAAGTGCTTCTGAAAGTACTTTAGAAATACTTTGGAAGGATTGTATACATTTGTCTTGTGATTTAAATAAAGGAAGTTTAAGACATGGGTGTATCAGGAAAATTGGAAATAATTTTGATGTGATTTATTGTGAATGGGAAAAATGCAGTCAAAATTGAAAAGAAATAACCCCCAAAAAGGACAAACCGGATTAAAAGGAAAGGAAACATGAATAGTTTGAAGATAAATGCAGTGACAATTTATGTTGCTACCCTATAGGGTAGGAAAATGAAACTCACTGGGGCCTTTCATCATTAAGCTAGAAAGTGAAATGAGTAATTGCCAGAATAAGTATGGTTCATCTTCTGCAAGTAAGGAGAGGGTGAAATGGTGATTTGAAAAGAACAACCTAAAGTAGTAGTTGATGGGACAGAAGGAAGGGATCATCTATCTCTAATTGGCAGAGTGGTTTGTCTTGCCTCAAGTGCCCAAAATGGTAAGAAAATGCATGCTATGTTAGGTGCAATCAATCTGAGACATTTTGAGAAATTAAACCTGCTTTTAAAAATGGGTAAATGGCCTTTGCTTCTTACTAATGAATTGATATTAATTACACCATAGTGTGTTAATATTTCCCAGTTTATTTTTTTAGAAATAAAGTATTTTTTAAATGTGCGTCTTAAGCATATTTAAAAGACATTACATCTGGGATTGTTTCATGCTGCAATGAAAAGAGCTGGCAGCTGGATCCTTCTAGCAGATATTCAGCTGCCTTTTCTTCTCTGTAAGTGTAGAACCAAAGATAGGGATTACTTTTATAAATATGTAATTATGATTTTTTTTCAGATTCTGATTAATAATTCATCCCCAACTCCTATAACATTATGTTCTGAATGTTAAACAACTGGATGAGACAAAATTTGATATTTATGGAGATTAAGGAGAATATCGTGCATATATTTTAGTTTTCATAGCTGCCTTGTAGAATACTAGGAGAGTATAATTTGAAATAAATTTGCTTCTCATACTGAAGCCACATATCTATGATTTTCACTCAAGAAAATTCATTGTTATCTATGGCTTTAATACTCATAGAGACCATATGACATGGTCCTGATCCAAAACAAGGTTGCTTATTTGAACCAGAAAGCAGAGCTAGGCAGAGTGTATTCTTCCCTCTCCTCTTTTATTAATATGGAATCTGAAGTCTACTTTAAATTTATATGATATTACAGAGTGATTAAAAGGGAATTCCCTAATTCAAATCAGAGTCCAGTCTCTTGAAAGTTGGAAAAAATTTGGGTAAAAATGTATAGGATCTCCCCTTGTCTCTACTGTAAATAGAAAAAGTAAACATCCTTCCCTCACAGGGTTATTATAAATGTTAAATGAAATATTATTTCTAAAGCATTAAGTATAGTGTCTTGTGTGTAACATGAATGAATCTATTGAACCTTAGCTCTTTTAGTTATTATTCAAGAAGGCCTGCAATGGAGTAAAGTGTGTGTGTGTATGTGTGTGTGTGTTTTGTTAAAGGAAAATTATTCTGACACTTGTTCATGGTAAGAAAGAGTTATTCAAACTACTATAATAAGGGCATTGCAGTGGGAGAGATTGGGCTCAACTCCAAATACAGCAAATATAGCTGGGGATTGATAGCCGATGTGCAATGTGGGGTTCAATGGATAAAAACTACTGTGTGGAGACATCATGGGTAGGAGAATTCTTGATAAATTGTCCTAATAGGATTCTTGCTAAAGACAGGCCAAGGATTCAGACATCAAAGATGGGAGAGGGAAAAATTGATGAGGAATCAACAATGAAGGATTCTCTGAACTGACTTCTTGGGATTCTTTGTGAAGACTGGGCTGATGGGCAGGCCAAAGACAATAGGGGTGGGGGAGTAGAGGGCTAGTCAAAAGGAGGGCTCAGAGAGTCTGTGAAGTTTGGTCCAGAAGTCTTTGTCGGTGTGTGTGTGAATGTGTATGTACAATGGTGGTGAAGACCAGGGCAAAGAAAAACATGGATCCTTTTGTCCAAAATGATTTGAAGATAGCAAAAAAATGGCATTAAACCAAAACTGGGCCCCACTGAGCCTGTAACCTGAGTGATTCTATAGGTTGTGATCCATAGAGCTGAACCAAGGCAGAAGCAGTAGACAGCATGAAGACCCATTTTAAAGAAAAAGCCAGAGAAATACAATTATTTGGATAAAGTTATAGAAATGGAAGTTTCCTAAAGTTTCCTTGGTTGTGTTTCTGAATCAATTAACTGCCTTAAATGATTACTGGGGAAAAACTAAAAGAAATCAACTCAGGGGAGACCCAAGTACATAATGAAGGCTATAATCATTTTATGTGAATTCAGCATTTTAAGAAATGTTTCTCTGTATTAGGCCCAGTTTTCAGCCAGAATCTGTGTTTTGAGACTTCAAATTTTTAGAGTATCTAAGAAAATTTAGAAAAATATCACTTACTTGTTTTTATGTTTTACTTTAATCTTGTTATGGCTTCCCCTGGTGCATGAAGAATAGAATTCAAGCTTCTTACTAGTGTTTACAAGGTTATACTAGTTAGGCTTGGGCTTACTAGATGGCTCACTGGTAAAGGATTCATCTGTCAATGCAGGAGACAGGAGATATGGATTTGATCCCTGGGTTAGGAAGATCCCCTGGAGATGGAAATGGCAATCCACTCCAGTATTCTTGCTTGGAGAATCCCTTGGACAGAGAAGCCTCAAGGGCTATAGTCCAGGAGATCCTAAAGAGTCAGACACAACTGAGAAACTGAGTGTGCACGTGTCCACACACACACACACACACACACACACACACACACACACTACTTAGGATAGTGTCAGCTCTATAAAATAAAACCCCTCTGTGGTTAACACAGTTAATCTGTTCAGGTGATCATAAGTTTTCAAAGAGAATAAAACTGAAAAAAATGTCATTTCTGTTTCTTACTAAATTTACCAACCCCGATTCAAAGAACAGATGAGCCTCTTCCAAAAATTTACTTGTATGTCTTTAGCATATCAAAGCTATGATTTTGTTGTTGTTGTTTTTCAGTTGCTAAGTCATGTCCAACTCTTTGTGACCCCATGGACTACAGCAAACAAGGCTCCCCTGTCCTTCACTATCTCCCAGAATTTGCTCAAGCTTATGTCCATTGAGTCAGTGATACCTTCTAACCATCTCATCCTGCATGGACCCCTTCTTCTCCTACCTTCAATCTTTCCCAGCATCAAGTGGGCTTTTCCAATGAGCTGGCTTTTCACAATAGGTGACGAAAGTATTGGAGCTTCAGCTTTTGCATAAGTTCTTTCAATGAACATTTGACTATATGAACCTTTGTTGGCAAAGTAATGTTTCTGCTTTTTAATATGCTATCTAGGTTTGTCATAGCTTTTCTTCCAAGGAGCAAGTGTGTTAATTTCATGGCTGAAGTTACCATCTTCAGTGATTTTTGGAGCCCAAGAAAACAAACTCTGCCACTGTTTTCATTTTCCCCCGTCTCTTTGCCATGGAGTGATGGGACCAGATGCCATGATCTTAGCTTTTTCAGCGTTGAGCATTGAGTCAGCTTTTTACTCTCCCCTTTCACCTATATCAAGAGGCTCTTTAGTTCCTCTTTACCTTCTGCCATTAGAGTGGTATCATCTGCATATCTGAGGTTGTTGATATTTCTTCTGGCAATATTGATTCCAACTTGTGATTCATCCAACCTGGGTATTTCACATGATATACTCACACTTATGGCAGAAAGTGAAGAGGAACTAAAAAGCCTCTTGTTGAAAGTGAAAGAGGAGAGTGAAAAAGTTGGCTTAAAGCTCAACATTCAGAAAATGAAGATCATGGCATCTGGTCACATCACTTCATAGGAAATAGATGGGGAAACAGTGGAAACAGTGGCAGACTTTATTTTGGGGGGCTCCAGAATCATTGCAGATGGTGATTGCAGCCATGAAATTAAAAGACGCTTACTCCTTGGAAGGAAAGTTATGACCAACCTAGATAGCATATTCAAAAGCATTACTTTGCCAACAAATGTCCATCTAGTCAAGGCTACGGTTTTTCCAGTAGTCATGTATGGATGTGAGATTGGACTGTGAAGAAAGCTGAGCACCAAAGAATTGATGCTTTTGAATTGTGGTGTTGGAGAAGACTCTTGAGAGTCCCTTGGACACCAAGGAGATCCAACCAGTCCATTCTAAAGGAGATCAGTCCTGGGTGTTCTTTGGAAGGAATGATGCTAAAGCTGAAACTCTAGACTTTGGCCACCGCATGTGAAGAGTTGACTCATTGGAAAAGACTCTGATGCTGGGAGGGATTGGGGGCAAGAGGAGAAGGGGACGATCGAGGATGAGATGGCTGGATGGCATCACCGACTGGATGGACATGAGTCTGAGTGAACTCTGGGAGTTGGTGATGGACAGGGAGGCCTGGCGTGCTGCAATTCATGGGGTTGCAAAGAGTCAGACAGACTGAGTGATTGAACTGAACTGAACTGAACTCTGCATATAAGTTAAATCAGTAGGGTGACAATATACGACCTTGAGGTACTTCTTTCTCAATTTGGAACCAGTTCATTGTTCCATGTCTGATTCTAAGTGTTGTTTCTTGACCAGCATACAAATTTCTCATTAGGCAGGTAAGGTGGTCTGGTATTTCCATCTCTTTAAGAATTTTCCAGTTTGTTATGTTCCACAGAGTCAAAGGCTTTAGCATAGTCAGTGAAGGAGAAGTGAATATTTTTCTGAATTCTCTTGCTTTTTCTATGACCCACTGGATGTTGGCAATTCGATGTCTGGTTCCTCTGCCTTTTCTTAAGTCCAGCTTGTACATCTGGAATTTCTCAGTTCATGTACTGCTGAAGCCTAGCTTACTGATAAAGTGAAAGTGAAAGTCACTCAGTTGTGTCTGTCTCTTTGTGACCCCATGAGCTATACAGTCCATGGAATGCTCCAGGGCACTGATGTGTCCTCAGCAAATCTAGCTTTCGGTTACTTACTTAATTTAACATTGTTGGTCTCTGCTTTACCTAGCCCCCTCCTTGGCTTAGTGCATCAGTACAATAGAGAATAGGGTTTATTTGCTCACCTAACTTCAGGTATACAGTGTCATAGTAGAACTAGTTGCAGCAGTTCCAGATGACAAATCTTCATGCCACCTTGTTCAGAAAAGCGTGAGAACTTCTTCAGGTAGTTATCTCAGGTCATCAAGAAATATGCTCCCTACAAACATCTCCTCACCTTTGTTGAGGTATGCAGATCACATTCCCATTTCTGAACCAATCACTGTGGCTAGAGGCATGCAGTTACCCTCAATAAATCAAGACTTTCCCTTGATTTCCCACCGCAGAAGCATCTTCTGAAACACAGGAGCTACTTGGAGGTGAAGCAAATGCTCAACAACTTGCCAGGATAGTTGGGAGCAGGGAAAAAAAGGAGTCAAAAGTGACTTCTAGTTGTATTTACAGGAGCAAGTGGAAGATGCTATCAGTGAAGAGCAGATCAAGGAACAAATCAAATAATTAAAAAGCCAGCATATTGGAAGCTTCTCTATGTAACTATGTGGAAATTGAAATACCAGTTATGACACAGGTAGTTATTTCTGGGTGCATCAGTGAAGCAGGGTCTTAAGTTTCATGAAATAAAAAGTTCATATCCACCACCTTCTCAAGTCTGTGAATTATTCTGATAAGGGAGTGGAAGTGGGTGGTACAGATATGGAGTGGGTTTTAAGAAAATTGAAGGAGCAAGAAGAATACCTACCCCACCTCCAAAGACAGTAATGTGAAGAGTAGGAAAGAAAAGCCACTGCCATTTACAGGCAATGTCTTCAAGGCAAAGCTAGGATTCAGTTAGAGCAGCTAATGGGAGATTTAGAGAAAAATCTGTAAATATAAGATATTTGCATATGAAAAGCCATGGGTTTCATAGGCCTCTACTGATGCCTTGTTTTTATTCCAGGCCAACTCTAGTCTATCAGGCCTCTCAGTACATATGAGCCCAGTGTATACTTTCTCCCAAAAATGGACACATGGATCCTTCACTGTTTCTTTGCATATTTATCTGCAATATGCACGGTACAAGAGACTGCACTCAGGTGCCTGCTCAGCCATAGCTGATTTGTGGAGAGAATGCCATGCCATATTGGATTCAGGACTGTACCAAAGCCAAGGCTTCCCTAAGACAATTTTTCCATAGGCTGTATGCAGAGCAGTGGGGCCCGAATTTTTATATTCTTGAATATCTCCTGAATTATTCTTGGATATCTGCTAAAGCTGAAACTCCAATTCGTTGGCCACCTGATGTGAAGAACTGACTCCTTTGAAAAGATCCTGATGCTGGGAAAGATTGAAGGTGGGAGGAGAAGGGGACGACAGTGGATGAGATGGTTGAATGGCATCACCAACTTGATGGACATGAGATTGAGGAAACTCTGGGAGTTGGTGATGGACAGGGAAGCCTGGTTTGCTGCCGTCTATGGGGTCACAAAGAGTCAGACACAACTGAGTGACTGAATTGAACTAGATATCTTCAAGGGGTAGATATACTATATCTAATCTACCCCTCCAGCTTTTCCTCCTCTATCAGCCCCTCTCTTCATGTCTTGACCTTAAGGAAAACAGTGAAAACAGTTACATCTCACTCTTAATCTGTCAGTTCTTTTCTGCTCCAGGCTCCACCATCCCTTCCCCCAAAACACATACAGCAGCTGACTGCAAAGGAAGGTTTTTTTCCCCCATAGTTTCTATTCCTTTGAAGTGGATTGCTTTCTATAATGCATGTTACTTCTTCCCTCTTTTAGGCCAAAAGTCTCTTACCCCATCCCTACTGGTACAAAGGGAAGGGAACAAGAAGGGAAAATACATAAGGGAAAATCTGTATGAAAACAAAGATAAAATAACCTGGAGGATTTTCAAGATATCATCGCCATCACATACCTTTCTAGAAAGCACATCCACATATAAAGCAAAATATACTCATTTTCATAAAAGTTGATCTAAAAGTAGCCCTGTAAGACAATGTTTTGTTGCTGTATTTTTGCCTTTACCTAAAAGTATATAAAATATATAAAATTTTTCACCCAAATGGAGCAATTCTCCCTGCCTATCATCCCCGTAGTTTGAATTACTTAGATTTTATGATATCCGTTTATTGTTTCCCTTTCTTTGTTTTTCATCACCTGTGGATAAATATTTCTTACTCTTACAGTGATTTCCTGGCATTTTATCTGCATAAATGGGCTGAATAACATATATAAAAATAGGGAAAGAAAACACATGCGCTTGGGAGTCCAATGATGTTTTAATTGTTTGCTGCTGACTTTCTGGTTAATTGGGAGACAGTCAATTTGTTTGTTGAAGAAACAGCCACTCAGTGTTTACACAGAAATGTGTGAGCTCTCTCAGTCACTTACTTCCCAGAAATATTGTTTCCCTTGTCAGCAAATGGAAAAGGTTAATCCAGATAATCTCTAGGGTCCACTTTGGCTCTTTGGTCTATGAGCTGAATGTTTACCTTTTTTCTCTAAATGTTTATAAACCATGAGTTCGTAAAATTAATTTATTGCTGACCTAAAAGCCATAGACTTCATTATATATAAATATGCAAACGAATGCTTTTACCTCTGTTTCTTCTCCCCTCCTTTTTAATTTTGTGGGAAGGATTACTTTGTAACTCCCTTCCCCCCTCTTCTATGGATACCTTACCTCCAGCAAACACTCAGGACATATTTGTTAATTACACACCATTTATCTACTTCTGTGCATCTCTGAGATGAAGAGAAACAACAAAACTAAGGTTTTATTCCTGTCATTACCTCCTGAAGGGTCTACTGAGGGAAGCTGGAGGCAGTTGCCCTTTCTGAGTCAGGCCAGGAGTCTTTGAATGCTGCCCTAGAGCTGCACACCTACCAACAGTTCATACAAGATTCATTTACCTGCAAGAGTAGAACATACTGATATTTAAAGGTTAATAGACTGATGTGACTTATGAAAACTAGGCTTGCCCCTCACAAAGTGTGGCAGAAGGAGAGCACTGAGAGGAATATACTGATATGAGATTGGGGTGGGGGGTGTCTCCAAACCAGGTTCTCAGAACAGGTGGTACCCAGAGACAAGAAAGACTGACAAGTTTGGAATTTGCCACAGGACATTCATGACGGTCTCAGGTGACCGGATAGCATCTTGCAGTTCGCCATGGGGTCTTTCTTTAATGATATGTAAATGACAGTAACACTCCTATTCCCTCAAGTTTCCCATGAGTTCACATTAAGATCTCCCATTGGGAGCAGTTAGATATTGTGGGAAATAGACTAGGCAGGCAGCTGCTTTCCCTTCTGGAAGTCTCAGAAGACTTTGTTCCAGTAACAACTGATCTTTTTTAAAAGTTGGGGGTCCGGATTCCCTGAGAATTGGTAGGATTCCAGAGAGAGAGCTAGAGCATTTTCAGGGCTCCGGGCTGAAAGCTACTCACTGCTCTTGCCAGAAGCTCTGAGCCACCTTGATGGTGATTATCTGGTGACAGTTTCACAAGCTGTCAGTGACCGTTGTGCCTGAGTGGTCCTGCTGAAGGTTAATGGGGTTTAATTGCTCTTTGTGGGGGGAAGTTGTGGGGATGCTTGAGGGTGAAGTATGGTTGAAGAGGTATTGGGTGGATGGGGAGGAATCAAATTATAAATTCATTTACAGAGTGGGATGATTCTATTTAAAATAACCCTAAACATTTCAAATGTCCCCTAAAACATTTTAAACTAAAAATTGTACCAGGTTTTGCTTTGTATTTGGTGAATTTTTGAGGATTTCTTACTGCTAGGAGCTGGGGAAGATGCCTGCATCAGCCGTGCTTCCATGATTTAGCCAAGAAACAAGGCTGAATGGTCCAGCATGTACTTCTTCATGAACCCTACTGCACCACTTTTGGCATTTCAATCTATTTTAGCACCCAAGTGGAATGAGTGTGACAGTCCCATTGGTGTCGCTAGGGAATTTCTATCTCTGTCAGGAGAACAGATCATGCCCACTAAAGCACAAAGTGAATTTAGCATGTGACATTGTCAGCAATCTCTATGTGATCCTGTGTTAGAGGGAAATAGAGTGAAGCAAGAGATATTTTTGTAGAAGTCATTCACTGTTGTATTCCTTGTGTGAGTGTGTGCTTTCTGCATGACTTAGAACTGCAATATCAGTCTCCATGTTGGGTAAATGGAGGCAGAGGTTTTTCCTAAACTGCATGTGTTAACGTTGCTTAAAATGGGACAAAGACACATAAGCTTTTTCTCTTTGTTCTCCTTCTCTGCTTTTCTGACTGGCAATACAAGCTCTGGCAAGTCCAATTTGTTTATTCATTTTTCATTCTTAACTGCGTAGCTGAAACCTTAAATATTGTGGGAAATGAGCCATACTTTCTGAGCACTAGTCCCTTTAGGACTAAGCTCTATTCTGAGGTATAGGGGGATGTGAAATCTAGATGGAAACCCTGGGCTGTATTTTTTAAATGGCTAAAAATATCCCTGAGCACACACCATGGAAATTGCCTAAATGTTGTTAAAAACTAGATAATAGGCCCAAAATGGAGTTCCTTAAACTAAACCCCATGTCACCAAACCAAGACTTTCAGCTCTTTCAGAAATGGAATTTTAAACTGGTTGATCACGAATTGCCTGATTAGCACTAGTTGGATAATCTGCTTGATATACCCCTGTAATCCCCAAAGGGAAATAACTTTGCAATAATCAGTCCACCTTTTGGCCTAGTATTACTTCCTTTTATTCTACTTTCTTCTGCCTATTAAACTCTTTTGGAACTCCTTTTTATCTGGTGGATTGAATGATTCCTAATGTATGTCACTTTTTGCTCAAATAAACTCTTAAAATTATAATATATCCCAGGCTATCCGTTAACAGTATAAACCAAAATCACTACTTGGTTTAAAATTTAGAAATACCAGTTTAGCAAATATAAGAAACACATTTACTATTTATTTCATGTCTGAGAAAAATTACACATATTCTTTAGAAAACTGTCTTTATAAACTATATCCTGACGTTAAAAAAGAAACTTGATATTTATGTAATAGTCTGTTTACCACACATTCTCTGAATTTTTATTTTAACTGCAACAAGTATCATTATAGTTTTTGAACTAGTTTTAGCATAATAATTTTGTTATTTGTCAAAAACCTTTATGAATAAGATGTCTTGAAAGGAAGCAATGACAATAATATGAGTAATTAAGCTTCTACTTTAAGACATAAAATGCTACATGTAGCAACTCTGAGCATTCCCCCATGACTCCATGCTGTATACCTGCCAGACGGTGCCAAGATTAAGTTGGAATGTGCTGTTCTGGGATATAATAAGAATATTGTCTAGAGGCTGCTTCTAGAACACTATAAACATTTCTTTAAATTTAGAGTAGAATTTTATGAGGAAAGTGAAATCATATCTGAGATATGACCTTAGGACTATCTGACTATAATGTTCCTGTTCTGCCTTATAAATTATAATTTTCATATTCATCCCCTTCATCATTTTTGCTATGAGGGTCATGGATTTGGAATCAATGAATTTGGAAGTCAACCTCCTACTTTGAATCTATTTTCAAAGGAATTGCTGTAGCGTGAGTGACATGAAAGCCATATATATTATATCTCTTGATGCAAATCCTTTTTAAAATGTCCTGGATGAGCAAGATTCAGATTTTTTAAAGTTGGATTCCAAGGGCCTTTGTCTGATTCAGTTCTAGCCATTTGTTAAACTCATTTGATTCCTGTATATATGTACATATAAAACCATATACTTATAATAAATTCTATCCTATAATTCTAGAAAAAGCTCATCTTGCTATAATAATTTCTTTTTATTTTGTAACCTTTAAAATTTGAATATATTTCTACATGCAGTCACATATGAAGTATAATAAACATCTCTGATCTCACTGTAAGAACTACAAGTTCTTCCCAATAATGTATCTTAATATGTTAGTCACTCAGTTGTGTCCGATTCTTTGCAACACTGTGGCCTTTAGCTCTCCAGGCTCCTCTGTCCATGGAATTCTCCAGGCAAGAATACTGGAGAGGGTAGCCATTCTCTTCTCTAGGGGATCTTTCCAACCCAGGGTTTGAAACTGTGTGCCCTGCACTGCAGGCAGATTATTTACCATTTGAGCCACCGGGGAAGCCCCATAAGTTCCTCCAACTCTCATCTAACTTCAACCATTCTTCAAGTTTCAGGTGAAATGTCACTTCCCCAGCAAGACATTCCCTTACCTCTCAATGGAAATCAATTCCTTGTCTTACAATAGCCTATTTTCCCCATACTATTTCTCACACTTTGTAATTATGGATCTCTAATACTTCTCAAATGTAAGCTCCTTGAGGATAGAGACTGTGTCCTCACAGATCATTCACAGTAAATATGGTGAGAAATGTTCCCACCTAACAAGTGGTATGAGGTAGAAGAGAGAGATCACCTTTATAATGACAAAGAGAAGACTATCATATGTGGAGGGTGTAATTGATAAATATTGAGACTATTTTAGTGCAGTGGCAATAGTTGGGATAAAGGCCAGATTTAATAGATATGGCACCGAGCATTGGTTAAAAAAAAAAAAAAAAAGTAGACACAAGTACTATAAACTGTTTGTTCCAATCAAAGGGAAGGACGATTGTGTCTATTAGAACAATATATTGGTAGCAGTGGACTAAGAAGACAATAAGGTCATGGGTAGTTTCTCATCAATTTCCTCTTCTATCTAAGCAGATTCAAGATTTTACCGAAACAAGACCTTTTAATGGCCTATTGGCTTTTGTCAGATCCCACTTGTTCTCTGCTATAGTATATGGTTATCTTATCAGAGAGACAGCTTTTAAAAATAGTAACACATGGAACTTATATTTTTTTCTATGACTATATCTTTCTTAGGAAAACAGCTAATTAAAAGAAAACATGCAAAAAGATACATATCATTTATTTTTACATTAAATATGGATTTCCTTATTTTAAAACATGTTTAGTGTGAATGACAGAGAAAGCAGTGGCACCCCACTCCAGTACTCTTGCCTGGAAAATCCCATGGATGGAGGAGCCTGGTGGGCTGCCGTCCATGGGGTCGCTAAGAGTCGGGCACGACTGAGCGACTTTACTTTTACGTTTCACTCTCATGCATTGGAGAAGGAAATGGCAACCTACTTACTCCAGTATTATTGCCTGGAGAATCCCAGGGACAGAGGAGGCTGGTGGGCTGCCGTCTATGGAGTCATGCAGCGTCAGACACGACTGAAGTGACTTCGCAGCAGCAGTGTGAAAGATCTGCTTTTCTTCATGTAGGCAGTGTACACATCTCTAAAGAAACAGATTCTGTAAATTAATCCTGCAGTGATGGAACTGTATGAATGGTCTGTGCCTTCACTTTTAATTCCAGTCTAACCACTTTAGTCTGGTACAGTGGTGCCAGTGCCTAATAAATCTACTTGGCACGTGGAGGAATTCATTTAGCAGCGCTGGCCTCATTCACAGTTATTTAAGTACTTAGAATCAAGATTTCAACTAGCTAAGTTGCTGTAGTTGCTTCTTGTTAAAATTAAAGAAAAATCTGATTTGCTTTCATCCTTTATTGGTTAGGCCTGAGCTATATCCTTTGAAATCTTTATTTCTTATGTAGAGACTGACTGTTCAGAGCTTCATGTTAAGTGCACAAGTGGACTGAAAAGAAATGCTATGAATAGACATAGATTTGCAGGCAGGGCTGTGTATAGTCTCTTCCAAACAGACTGAGGGCCCTTTAAATCAATAGACGCATTGGTTTCCTCCAGTTGGTATGGAAAACACATATAGGTAGGGCTGCTTCTATTGTTAAATTCTATTCTTGCGAACAAAACCCATGCCTGTTAGTTTCTTGAATAAGCTCTGGTATTTTACAAAGAAATGCATTCTTTGGCTTGGGTCATAAAAGACTTTCTTGGTGTGTAGTGAAAGATACATTTACCAAGGTGTTTTATTACTCCATGGTTGGAATTAATCTCTCCCAGCTTTATGCTTCCTTAGCACATTGTAAGTACCTCTATTACAGCAGTTATCACCATCTGCCTCCATTCAGAGTTGTTAATGTGTATTTTTAGATTATGAGCTCTTGAAGGGCAAGGACCATGCCTTTTTCATTTTATATCTCCCCTAAGGCTATATTCAATGACTTGCATTTAGTTGGTGCTAAATAAATGCTTATTAAATTGACTGAGTGGGTGGCATATACTTAGAAATAGATGGCTGTTCTTTGAAAAGCATATTTCATTTCAAAATTTTGGTTGCCAGGAAAACTTGAAGAAAACAAGCAGGCTGAAGTATTATGGGGTCATTTTTAGAGTAAGTGCACTCTCTTGGCCAGTTTTCTTTAATGTAATATTTTAATATGTATTAATCTACCATCATCCACAAGCTAAAGACCCAGGAAACCTGAAGGTGTAACTCCCATTCAAACCTAAAGTCCTGAGAACCATTAGAGCCAATGGTGGAGATTTCACTCCAAGTCCAAAGGTCTGGGAACCAGAAATGCTGGTGTCCAAGAACGAGAGAAGATGAACATCCCAGGTCAAACAAGGAAGGATGTCCCACCTTTTCACTTTATTCAGGATTTCAGTGGATTGAATGATGCCCAGCTATATCTGTAAGGGAGATCTTACTTAATCTGCTGATTCAGATACTAATCTTTTCTGGAGACATCCTTGCAGACACACCCAGAAATTCAGTTGTGTCACGTATTAGGGCATCCCTTTTATCCCAGTCAATTTGACACAGAAAATTAACTATCACATGTGTAGAATGGCATAAAGACTTAGACTTTGCTATCACATGTGTAGAATGGCATAAAGACTTAGACTTGGAGTCAGGCAACCCTGAAATCAAATCCTTTCACTCTCTTCCTAGATACCAAATCCCATAAGATTTATCTAACTTCTGGGAGCCACAATTTCCTAACTGTAGAAGGAGAACGATGGTATCAGTGTCAGATCTTGTAAGACTCATATACGCTGTGTTATAGAAGCCAGCTAGCACCTTCTGGAATCTAAAACAAATAATTTTATTCTATTTCCTTTTCTCCTCTTCTTCCTTTGGTCTAATTTTTTTTTTTTTTGATGAATTAAGATCTTTATATGAGGAAGTGTTTTATTCAATACTGATTTATCGAACACTGTGTCAGTGCCTATGCTAAGCCCTAGAGGCGCAAGAATGATGAAGACGCATCTTTTGACTATTCATTGTCGAATATGAAACAGCTGGTTGAAAAGATAATATCAGTGCAACGTGTTACAGTAGAGATGTATTTGGGGGTACCACACAAGTGGAAAGTATGAAAACTTAGTTTTCTTGTGTTTTCATAAAAGGCTTCCTTGGAGACAATGATGTCTAAGTTTATTTTTGACACAGGTGTATTTAGTCAGGAGGTGGCAGGGACATTCCCGGCAGAGGGACTAGTGGGAAGCAAGGCAGAAAACGAGGGTGCTCTATGTTGTGAACTATTAGAATATAAATAGAGGAGATGGCAGGAGAAGAATTTGCAGTTAGGGTACATAGTTCATGGAATCTTGACCAGCTCTGCAAAGGAGCTTTGACATTATTCTGTAAGCTAGTGTTTTTCAGCTTTTCTTAAATAAAGGACATATTTCTTTTACCAAAAAGATATCTACATGGAAATTTCATGTAGTGAGATTAGAGAATAAAATAACACCTCATATTCTTCCATTTAGGATATAACAACTCCTTCTCTTCTACATGGTCAATTGAAGCAATTCCAGGAAATCTCAGGATTTCAAGACCTACTTTTAAAACCACTGCAGCAGAGGATGAGCTATACCTAGAAAGTTTTAAGCAGGTTGTTAAAATGAAATGGAATAGCAGCCCTTTGGGCATTGAACTTGAGTTTTGAATTCTGAAAAAAATGTCTCTATTTGCTATCAAAGGTCCTATCTCATATCATGGTTTCTTTTGAGGTCAAGGTCTTCGTTAAGTAAAGAATTTTGTCCCATATATCTTGATTCCAGGTGATTTGGTTGGGTGGAGTTTTTTTCTTACCTGGGTACTACTTCAGATCTCACTTATGTTTTGTACCAGGTTTTGAAGGTACAGGATAAACATTGTGTTGGCTTTCAGAGGTCTCATACTCTAGGGCTAACCCAGATAAACTATGTAGTTTAGTAACTAGAAAAATTATATAAATTTTAAATATGTGTTGTAGTAATTGATATATTAATGTCAGTTATTATGTGGGTGCATTCCGGGGAAATCCTTCCAACAGGAAGTGATAATGTAGTGAAGGCTGAGATTGACAGAAATTAGTCAAGGAAATGTGGGGAGAAGGCTAGTATAGGCAAATGAATAGCAGGCCAAGGGACCCGCATGGGCACATGTACTTAAGAGCAGGGTCTATATGTAGAACCTCAAGTACATCAATATAGTGCAAGAAGACTGTGCATCAGAAGTGTCAGTGAGGGTTTAGTTAGGTGGGGTTACAAAATAAGGAATCTGTCATATGAACTGGACCCAACACAAGTATGTGCGTGCTAAGTTGCTTCAGTCCTGTCCAACTCTTTGCGCCCCTATGGACTGTAGCCCACCAGACTCCTCTGTCAGTGGGATTTTCCAGGCAAGAACACTGGAGTAGGTTGCCATGCCCTCCTCCAGGGAATCTTCTCGACCCAGAGACTGAATTAGCAAAGGTCCAAAACAGAGCTGAAGGACGAGAAAAAAATATCATTCGCCAACCTTAGTATGGAGCTGGCAAGAAAAATCTGTGAAGAGAAACTGCTTCTGGAGTAGAGCTTCCAAGGAAGCTGGGATAGACAAGTCCATTGACATTTGTTAATATTTGTGGCTACTGCTTTTGTGTATTTATAGTAAAGTACATTTTTGTCAGCCTGAAGCTTCTATCACTTAGCATAATCAGCAATCAGGAATGAAAGCTGGAAGTGGAAAGGAAAGAGACCAAGCTGAGACTTTCTAGCACGTCTGCATCTCTCTCCCTTGGCCACTGAACACCAGTGGCCTTCACAGTGTATTGGTGGTTGCTTTACTTCTGCTTCTCAAGTCTCCTTTGGTCTTACTTTTGGTCAATTCTAACCTGGTATTCTATAGAAAAGGGAATTGTAGAAAACCGCTCCCAGTGAGATCAAGTGGACAAATGATCACTTAGCATATCAGAGTTGATGGCATACAATTCTTGAAAAAGTTGATACAGGTCTGATACAAAAAGATCAGAATTCTTCCTACATGAAAGAATTTGGCTTTTACTGTGAGGACATTTTAGATTGTTCTCAGGAGACTGATAGGATCAGATTTGCATCTAGACTGTGACATACAGATTGTCAAGGCCTGGGGTCGAAGGTGGTAAGGCCAAAGCAAGGAGTTGATATGAGCCTTTTTAATTATCCAAATGAGAGATGTCTAAAGCAGTAGTTTCAGAAGACAGAGAAGATTGGGATGATACTCATGCTTCTGGTCTGGGAAATTGTGTAGATGATGACTGGGGATTCAGCAGAAGGACCTAGTTCTTACAGAGCAGTGTTAAGTAGGTTCATTTTGAACACAGTGAGTTTGAGATATCTAGAGAACAATCATTATCAGGCTGAGTAAACAGTGGAAAGTTTGAAATACAGATCTGTAACTTAAAAATAAGCTATGGCCTCAAGATATAGATTCTTTAGCTGTCAGCATAGAGGTGGTTGAAGTCATAAATGGGGTGGGCCATAGAGACTGCACAGCATGAGGACATCCAAGGCAATACTAACATTCAAAGAGAACACAGAGGAAGTGGAGCCAGCAGACAGGAAAGGTATGGGTGGGGAGCTGAAAACAGAAGCAAGTTTGTTGAAAACCAACATCGTAGAATATTTTCAAGTAGAGGGAAGGTTCATTGTATTCAACTCAGCATAGAGATAATGCAAGAAAAGCATTGAGAAATTCCTGTCTTTCAGTAAAGGGATGAAAGGAGGGCATGGTTTGGGGAAAGAGAATAGAGGAGAAAAATTAAAGAATCAATGTAAATTGCTCCATCTAGAATTTTGACCACAAGTTCAGTTCAGTTCACTTCTGTTGCTCAGTCATGTCTGACTCTTTGCAACCCCATGAACTGCAGCACTGCAGGCCTCCCTGTCCATCACCAACTCCCGGAGTCCACCCAAACCCATGTCCATTGAGTCGGTGATGCCATCCAACCATCTCATCCTCTGTCGTCCCTTTCTCCTCCTACTGTCAATATTTCCCAGCATCAGGGTCTTTTCAAATGAGTCAGCTCTTCACGTCAGGTGGCCAAAATATTGGAGTTTCAGCTTCAACATCAGTCCTTCCAATGAACACCCAGGACTGATCTCCTTTAGAATGGACTGGTTGGATCTCCTTGCAGTCCAAGGGACTCTCAAGAGCCTTCTCCACCACCACAGTTCAAAAGCATCAAATCTTTGACACTCAGCTTTCTTTATAGTCCAACTCTCACATCCATAGATGACCACTGGAAAAATCATAGCCTTGACTAGTCGGACCTTTGTTAACAAATTAATGTCTCTGCTTTTTAATATGCTCTCCAAGTGGGTCATAACTTTCCTTCCAAGGAGTAAGCATCTTTTAATTTCACAAGTTAGAAAGAAATAAATAGTATTAGGGAAATGTGTCTATAGTGCGTATTCGTGCACATGCGTATGGGGGTGTGCATGTTTTCCTTTCTAAAAGGGAAAATTTAGTATGCATGAATGCAAAAGTAAGAGGTAAATTTGAAGTTGCTTTTTAGTTGCTTAACGATATATCTTGTCATTATTGTATATATTCCTTAGTTTTGGGTGCTATTTATTTCATGTGTATGATCTATATACCTAAGCCAGGCTGTGAGGAATATGGCAGTGATGGTAGTAGAATGACTGAAATTTGTCCCCAAGGACAATCTCCTTCTTCACATAGAACAGGTAAAATAAGAAAGGTTTTTTACGAAGTCAGATGTGACCTCTACAATTAATCTCTTTCTGTGGTTACAGAAGGGTAGAATGTCAAAGTGCATTACAAACCTGTATTTGTAGAAGACTTCAGGCTACATTAGCATCAATTCTTTTTTCAACCGCATGAGTTTAAACATGCTTTTTGATTTGAGTGTTTTGTATGAATGATGATTAAAGGTAGTTTTATCTGAATATTACAAATATGGAAATGAACAAGAAACCAAATATTTTTCCACTTAGGTCTTACAGGACTTGAGTTCTTGGCCATTTTCTAGTTACAGATTGAAACTTGCTCTCTGTGTAGACAATTGACAGGTTTACATTCTCTCAAGTCTCAAATATGAATAGAAGTGTATGTGCTGATGGCTCCAAAACTCATGTATAGAAAAAGCTCTCTTGAATAAAGTGTGACTTTTATCCCCATTAAGCCTGGTGGTCTTAGTTTGGCCTCTACACTCAGCACATCAACTTAGAGATTTATCATTTATATTGTCGTGTACAGCTCCCAGGTAAAGAATCACTTTTGACTATCACAAAGCCAAATTCTTCCCTCAAACATATTATTACATGGAAGAGCCACTCAAATCCTTTTACAGACAGTTCCAAAGGGATGCTTATTTTGTCATGCTGAAAATAGATTTTAAAATTTCCTTAAAATAGAGAGATTTCAGATGACTTTGTATTTGCTGGGATAGGATTTGACTTGGTACTATGCAAACAGATTTGGTTCATGCAATTATGAAAAGTGAAGGAAAGTGTTGGTCACTCAATCATCTCCAACTCTTTGCAACCCCATGGACTGTAACCCACCAGTCTCCTCTGTTCATTGAATTCTCCTTTCTCCAGGGTTCTTTCTGACTCAGGGATCAAACCTGGATCTCCTCCATTGCAGGTAGATTCTTACTGTCTGAGCCACTAGGGAAACCATGCAACTATATTGAAGGTAAATCCAGAAACCTAGACATGGAGAAAATCGTCAGGAATACATTTTAAAAGCCACTTCTAATAAGCTAGTTCTTTTTCAATGACATAAATAGAATTTTAAAACTATTCAGGCTGTTCAGTAAACAAGCTTGCTCTGTAGAAATGTACTTTCTTTTACCTGAATCCCAAATAGAATGTTTATGTTTGGCCAGATGTTAGTTAATTGAAACTAATTACATTTCCCGAATAATCCTAGCATCTGGAGTCAGTCAAGCTATAAAGTAAAGCTGAACTGAAGTGTGGTGTTTTGCCTGCATTTCCCCAGCTGCTACTGGAAAGGAGAGATCAGCAATGTAAGTACTTGAAGTCAAATAATCCAATTCAGTTTATTTATTTTATTTTAATTCTATATAAGTAGCAAGCAATGTCCTGCCTGGTTATTGTTTAGCAGAGTTACCATGTTGAGACTAAAGAAAAAAAAATCTTGAAAACACGTAAGTGAAAAATGACATTGAGATCACGTGTTGCTTTTTACTGAGTTGACTATTTTCTTCAATTTTCTAATTGTTGTACACATTAGTGCCAAAGATGTGGTCTCTTGTGGTTGTATTTCAAGGCTACAACTACTACAGTTTACATTCAAGAAAGAAGGTTTAGGATTTCAGGATGTGAATTCTGCTTAACAATGTCTTCATGAAAGAGACTCAGAAAATATTTTTTTTTTTTTTTACCTTTTTTTTTTTTTTTTTTAATTTTAAATCTTAATTCTTACATGCTCCAACATGACCCCCCCCCTCCTCCCCACATCTCTCTGTCATCTGCCCAATTTTTACATCACAGGTGTTTTCATTAACTTCCAAAAAGCTGAAGAGAATTTTTAGCAGCTCTTAATTTTTGATGAGTTTCATGTGAAATTCTTGCACAGCAAAAGAACTTTATCAGAGACCCAATGTTATTTTTGCCATTTTGGCAGCAGGCTGCCAAGTGATGGAAAATAGTTGGTCTCATGATGGGACTGTGTTCATTCTGAGACTAGCTGATAGGATATTGAATGTCAAATCACTTTCTACACCTGAAGCAAAATGAATGAATGAAGTAATTATTATTATGGCATTCTACAGTATATCTGAATATAATAATGCTGAGAAACTTCTGAGATCTCTAGAGATACGACTTCTAGTAAGTCTTTTCTATATACCCGTATCTATCATTGAAACTGCTGGTCTTTATGGACAGGAGAAGACCACCAGTAAGAAGGAAGCCAAAAACTGGCAAGAGAAGCCTTGAAAAATAGAATTGATTTTGAGGTTTGTTCCAACAGAAGTTGTTGTTCAGTCACTCAGTCATGTCCGACTCTTTGCAACCCCGTGGACTGCAGCATGCCAGGCTTCCTGTCCTTCACTATCTCCTAGAGTTTGCTCACATTCATGTGAATTGTGTTGATGATGCCATATCTTTGCAGCAGGTGGCCAAACTATTGGAGCTTTGGCTTAGCATCAGTCCTTCCAATGAATATTCAGGGTTGATTTCCTTTAGGACTGATTGGTTTGATCCTCTTGCAGTTCAAGAGACTCTCAAGAGTCTTTTCCAACACCACAGTTTGAAAGCATCAATTCAAAGTACCAACAGAGGCACAACTGAGATATAAAAAGAACTTGGATGAGACATTATCTGGGATATAGGCTCATTTATAATGCCAGTAGGAAGTTTAAGATGACCACATAGTATATTGTTACCAAACCAAACTTGGGCCTGTTCACCTGAAAATGAAAGTCGCTCAGTCACGTCCAGCTCTTTGTGACCCCATGGATATACCATCCATGGAATTCTCTAGGCCAGAATACTGGAGTGGGTATCTTTCCCTTCTCCAGGGGATGTTCCCAACCCAGGGATTACACCCAGGTCTCCCACATTGTGGGTAGATTCTTTACCAGCTGAGCCACCAGGAAAGCCCATACTTGTGTGGGTAGACTATCCCTTCTCCAGTGGATCTTCCTGACCCAGGAATTGAACCAGGGTCTCCTGCTTTGCAGGTGAATTCCTTACCAACCAAGTAAGCTATCAGGGAAGACCATTGACCTCACGTGCAGTAAAGCCAATCTACTGACACTGGATTGTAGTGAAAAAAAGTGTTTACTGAAGGTCAAGCAGGGAGAAGAGGCAACTCATGTTCAGAAGACTCCCAGGTGGCTTTTAGGAAAGGAGTTTTGAAGGGAAGTTTAGGGGTGTGGATTGCAGGCTGCCTTATCAGCACAATGCTTTAATTGGTTGATAGTAGAGTAACAGGTGGAGAAGGTGATGGCACCCCACTCAAGTACTCTTGCCTGGAAAATTCCATGGACAGAGGAACCTGGTAGACTGTGGTCCATGGGGTCACGAAGAGTCGGACACAACTGAGCGACTTCCCTTTCACTTTTCACTTTCATGCATTGGAGAAGAAAATGGCAACCCATTCTAGTATTCTCGCCTGGAGAATCCCAGGGACAGAGGAACCTGGTGGGCTGCCGTCTATGGGGTCACACAGAGTCGGACACGACTGAAGCGACTTAGCAGCAGCAGCAAAGTAACAGGTGATGTGTAGGAAGTCTCAGTGGCCAGTTTTCTGGTTCCAACTGCTCTGGAGTGTAAGTGCTGGTGGTCAGCATGCAGTTAGCTGCTTCCACCTGGAGGGGGTCTTAGTATCTGGGAAACAACTCAAGAATATGGCTCAGGATATTATTTATAGCCCTTGAGGAGGAACTAAAGGTCCTTGGTTTTGTTTTATGAGTAAACAATTATTATCTTGTCTTGCTTGACCATTTTCTTTTGTTTCTGCATTTTCTCACTTCTCTAATTAAATTTGTTCTTTGGAACTTAGAAAAGGCCTAGGACTGAACTGAAGAGGTTGGGAACCTAAGAGGGAGGTCTGTCTCTGGGAAGGTGCCACAGGGTCCTTGTCAGTTTCAATGATTAAGAGAGGGTTTTAGATGGTAGGTTAGACGGTTCAAATTGATGACTATATGTAGGAAAAGCACCAAAATCTTTACTAACACTTATTTTGTTATCTAGTTATATATAAAATATGTGTTACTTGTATGAATACTACCATTTTACAACTTAAGGAGGAAGTTCAAGCTCTGTTTAAAACACTTGGTCTTGACCTGTCCAAATTAGAAAGGGAGAATAAGAAATATGGATGTGTATTTCTACCAGGTACTTTTTGTGTGGAAATGAGCTACAGAGGGAGAAGGCGATGGCACCCTACTCCAGTACTCTTACCTGGAATATCCCAGGGATGGAGGAGCCTGGTAGGCTGCAGTTCATGGGGTCATGAAGAGTCGGACATGACTGAGCGACTTCACTTTCATGCATTGGAGAAAGAAATGGCAACCCACACCAGTGTTCTTGCCTGGAGAATCCCAGGGACGGGGGAGCCTGGTGGGCTGCCGTCTATGGGGTCGCAGAGTCGGACACGACTGAAGCGACTTAGCGGCAGCAGCAGAGCTGCATAAGCTGCTTGGAGTGAAGGAATGATGAGATGATGGGAGTCACTTGGGGGTAGGAGTGATCTAAAATTTGCTACCTGTGGATTGGAAACCCTACGTATCAGTTTGATTTACTCTCCTGGTAAAGACTCTGATACTGGGAAAGATTGAAGGCAAAAGAAGAAGGGGATGGCAGAGGATGAGATGGTTAGAGAATATCACCAACTCAACGGATATGAATTTGAGCAAACTCTGGGAGAGAGTGAAGAACAGAGGAACCTGGCATGCAAATGTCCATGGGGTCGTAAAGAGTCAGACATGACTTAGCAACTGAGAAACAACAATGTCTATCTCATTTTTGAAAGAGATAGACTACAGATTTCAAGTTTCCCATCAAGAGATTTCTCTGCAACATTTGTGTTGCTATTGACAAATCATGTGTTCATGGGGAATAGCAATTCCATCTATACATGTGGGTCTGTCCATTCATTCATTCATTCTATGGTATTTAGTGAAGACTATTATAGCATGTGTTTGAGGTGCTACTGGATATTCTCTGCAATTATGCTCTGGGAGTGGATGGAAGCAGCTGGGATCATGGCTGTTCTGCTTCTTTGCCCTCTGTGGCCAGTTTTAAAGCCCAACTCTAGTTGAGCAATTTCTGTTTGTGGTAGTTGCCTGCTGGAATGAAACAAGAGCCTTTTATACTGTTAGCTTTTTCAGCACTTCAGTCCTTAGAGCTAGTGTACTCCAAGTTCAGGCTTGTTTTAGGTGCAAGACTTCTCACCTGAAGGGAATTTTGAAAAACCCCAGCCCAGCAGCTGAGATAGTATATGAACATCATCAGCTTTGCTGTTGGCAGCCTCTGACCTGCTTCTTGCATCAACCTGGTTCCTGCTTTTACTCTTCCTTCTAACCAGTTTTGTATTTTGTACCTCAGTTTCTGAGAATGGATGGTGGTCTCATTTCCCTGAACTTCTGTCTCTACTTTTATTTCTCACTGCCAATTCCTCTGAGATCCATGCCCTGGCTTGTTCCTGTTAGTGTTCAGCCCTGGAGTTTTCCATCAGAACCTAGTACTCAGTAGGGACCCAGGTACTGACTCTCAGGCTTCTTTCATGTTATATTTCTCCCCTCAGCACCACTATCTGCCTTGGGGCTTCCTGGTTTCCAGGAACCAAATTGCCATCTGCGTTTGCCATTCCTGGCTCAAACCACCTCTGCTTATTCGATTGGAACTCATTACCAAATCCCCTCACTAGATCTTTTCTCATTGTTAGATACTTCACTGGCTCCTATTCTATGTATTTGTTAATTCTTGATATTCTTAGAACTTTACATCTTTACCAATCTAGTTGCTTTAAAAAATATCTCACTTTGGTTTGCATCTGTATTTCTATAATTATATGAGTTTAGATTTTTTTTTTTAATGTAATGAGCATTCATGTTTGCTCATCTGTGATACTCCTTTCAGGAACTTGTTCTTTTTCTTTCCCCAGAATTTTTTCTGTCATGTTCTTACTGAAATTTTGAACTTAGTTAAAATTGGGATTTAAATGCTTTGTTGGTTGTGTACTTTGCAAATATCTCTTCTTGGTTTGTGACTTGTTTTATCATATTCATAAAGATATACTTTCATAAGCAAAATTCTCAATTTGACTGGAATTTTTCTATTAGTTATAAATAGGACTTGGCAAGATGAAATCCTAATCAATGCAGCAGAATGAATAGCCTTTTGAGAAGCATTTCAAGGATAATGGCTTTGTGGTTCTGGGACAAACATACTGTGGGTATTAATCTATTATTCTGGGAGGGAAACAAGAGTCTATGGATTAACATGTGTATATGTATACATTTATACACATGTACACACACACAGATGCATACACACATATGTATGACAGTCTCAAACTTTTGAGAAACATCATGATGCGATTGTTTTTAATGGAGTGAAATTCTGAGATGTATGTACTCTGATCTGTGAAACACCTGCTCTGAAATAATGCAATATCCAGATTGATTCAGCTTTTTACTTTGTAAAGCCATAAACATTTTGACTGCAAGCATATCTAACATGGCCTAGCTGTTTTCAGTTATTAGGAGCAAAATTTTACCTTTATTGATGATAGCAAATGAACCTGCTCATGTTTTTATGCCTAGTAAAATTTTAAATTATTGATTTAAAAAAAACCGCTCAGTTGACCGCTCAGTTGACCGCTCAGTTTGACCGCTTCCTCAGGTCAAATCAAAAAGATTTTTGAGGGAAAATCCTGAGTTTCTTTTACTTGTTTCTCTGCCTGCAGTTTCTCTGAAACAGCCAACTTGTCAGATCACCTTTCTATTCAACAAATCATTTCCTTAAAATGAAAAAACCAAACTCTTTCCAGAGGCACACAATATTAATCACTCAGTCATATCCTACCCTTTGTGGCCCCATGGACTGTACCCTGCCAGGCTTCTCTGTCCATGGGATTTGGATTCTCTAGGCAAGAGTACTGGAGTGGGTTGCATTCCCTTCTCCAGAGAATCTGCCCAACCCAGGATCATACCTGGATCTCCTGCACTGAAGGGAGATTCTTTACCATCTGAGTCACCAGGGAAACCTACCACCCATCCATGTGTTAAACATGAATTGAACTACTCTGGACCCCTTTCTGCCTGTGGGAGACTCCTGTGAGCAAGGGGTGAATCCTGATCTCTGAATGTGAACTTGTCCTATGGCTCATGCAGTGCTCTGGTCCTCAGCTGTGTCAGACTCAACTCTCCTTTTTTTGTAGTCCATATTTTTGTAAAGTACATCTATTCTCCCAATACGAAAGTCATAGATAATGTTACCCACTATTTACTTAACTCCTAAAAACTTAATATAATATCATTACAGAAATATAAAAGAGAAGTAAAGTAATTTGAAATAAACTATTACATATGCTTCCTCCTTGGAAGAAAGACTATGACAAACCTAGACAGCATATTAAAAAAGCAGAGAAATTACTTTGCCAACAAAGGCTCATCGAGTCAAAGCTATGGTTTTTCTAGTAGTCATGTATGAATGTGAGAGTTGGACCGTAAAGAAGGCTGAGCACCGAACAATTGATGCTTTTGAACTGTGGTGTTAGAGAAGACTCTTGAGAGTCCCTTGGACTGCAAGAAGATCCAACCAGCCCATCCTAAAGGAAATCAGTCCTGAATATTCATTGGAAGGACTGATGTTGAAGCTAAAACTCCAATACCTTGGCCACCTGATGCGAAGAGCTGTCTCATTTGAAAAGACCCTGATGCTGGGAAAGATTGAAGGCAAGAGAAGGAGATGACAGAGGGCCAGATAGTTGGATGGCATCACTGACTCAGTGGACATGAGTTAGAGCAAACTGTGGGAGATAGTGAAGAACAGGCAAGCCTGGCATGCTGCAGTCCATGGGGTCACAAAGAGTCAGACACAACTGAGCAACTGAACCACTTCACACCAGTCAGAATGCCTGCGATCCAAAAATCTGCAAGCAATAAATGCTGGAGAGGGTGTGGAGAAAAGGGAACCCTCCTACACTGTTGGTGGGAATGCAAACTAGTACAGCCACTATGGAGAACAGTGTGGAGATTCCTTAAAAAATTGCAAATAGAACTGCCTTATGACCCAGCAATCCCACTTCTGGGTATACACACCGAGGAAACCAGAATTGAAAGAGACACATGTACCCCAATGTTCATCGCAGGACTGTTTATAATAGCCAGGACATGGAAACAACCTAGATGTCCATCAGCAGATGAATGGATAAGAAAGCTGTGGTACATATACACAATGGAGTATTACTCAGCTGTTAAAAAGAATTCATTTGAATCAGTTCTGATGAGATGGATGAAACTGGAGCTGATTATACAGAGTGAAGTAAGCCAGAAAGAAAAACACCGATACAGTATACTAACTCATATATATTGAATTTAGAAAGATGGCAATGATGAACCTGTATGTGAGACAGCAAAAAAGACACAGATGTGTATAGCGGACTTTTGGACTCAGAGGGAGAGGGCGAGGGTGGGATGATTTGGGAGAATGGCATTGAAACATGTATACTATCATGTAAGAATCGAATCGCCAGTCTATGTCCGATGCAGGATACAGCATGCTTGGGGCTGGTGCATGGGGATGACCCAGAGAGATGTTATGGGGAGGAAGGTGGGAGGGGGGTACATGTTTGGGAACACATGTACACCCATGGTGGATTCATGTCAATGTATGGCAAAACCAATACAGTATTGTAAAGTAAAATAAAGTAAAAAAAAAAAAATTTCAATATTTAAAAACTCTAATGAAGGATATAGTGCAGACCTAACTATGGGACCATAACATAGACAACCTGCCATGAATGCCTATGTCTGAGACTCTCAAGGCTTTTTAGAGAATCTATAAATAACTGATATGGTCTTCTTTTGTATATCCTGGTTAACCTATTCAAAATACTTCCATGTTAGTTTCCAGCTGGCTTAGCTAAAAATTCGCACACATTATTCACTATTCCTAGACTACAGCCTTCCTTCCTTCTCTTGTAAATTTGATTTTTGCCTTTAGTACTTTATCAGCCTATAAGCTTACTGTTTCATATTTGAGAAACTAGTTTTTAGTGGACAAAATAATGATTTGAACATCTCTGAATTATTTGTTGATACTATAAACATGTTGAAGAACCACAATAGAACAAAAAATGAAATATGTTCTTATATCTACTTATAGTGAATAGATTTTTATTCTTTAAAAAATTTATTGGAGTATAGTTGGTTTACAATATTTTGTTTTCCATATGATTTTTAAAAATTGGAATATAATTGCTTTACAATGTTGTGTTAGTTTCTGCTGTATAATGAAGTGAATCAACTATATGTATACATATATCCCCTGCCTCTTTGATTTTCTTCCCCCCTCTACTTCCCAATCCCACCCCTCTAGGTCTTCACAGAGCACTGAGCGGAGCTTCCTGTGTTTTATCGAGGTTCCCACTAGATAATCTGTTTTAGACACAGTAGCGTATATATGTGAAACCTAATCTCCCAATTCATCACATCCTTCCTTTCCCCTACTGTGTTCCTGTTCCTGCCCTGGAACTAGGTTCTTCTGTACCATTTTTCTAGATTCCACATATGCGTTAGTATATGATACCTATTTTTCTCTTTCTGACTTACTTCACTCTGTATGACACAGATTTTAAGACTTTTAAAAATCTTTTCCTTCCTTTTGACAATTTAAATCAGTGAAATGTAAGGGTATTTCTATGTATATGTACAATTTCTATAAATGCAGCAGCTGCAAATCAAGGATGACTCAGGTACAGCATATTAGTATTGAAAATGAAACATACTGCTTTGCCGGGAGGGCCATGATATTTGGGAAAGATGAACAAGCCTGGGGGAAGTTATAAACTAATTCCCATTATTTACATGGTATAAAATCCAGTTTATAAGAAAACCATGAAGAAGAACTTTGTGTTTATATAAAAGATACAATATTTATCAGGGTTATCACCCATTCTATATCACTAGCCAATAGAACATTTGAAATATGTGCATGGTATAGAATAGTCCTTAATTGGGCTTGACTGTTCTGCACATTGAGTATCATATAGGGTCTCTACCCACTAAAGCCGGTAGTGCTCCACAATCATTGTGACAGCTAAAAACAGATCTAGAAACTTCCAAAACACCCTCTATGTGTGACATGGCTCCCAATGAGAATTGCTGTGCTGTACATTAGGTCTTATCCTGTACTTAGCATCCTATGGATCAATAGCTTCAGTGGAATGCTTCTTGGCTCCTTTGCCACCACTGACTTGCCACTGAGGGCCTCAGATATCCTGGTCACAGCAGTCCTTGGTGGTAATTCCCTGAGACTGTCCTATATGGCCTCCTCCCAGTTAGAGGCTGTGTAGAACCTGCTCCCCAAGGAGCTGTCCAGCATCAGAACCACTGAAATGCAAGTCTGTTGAGAGCAACTTTTCTAAGAATCCTCTCTGTATTGTTTATGATTGCCTAAAGAAACAAATCCATGGAACCATACAGAGTGTCACATTCCTGATTCCCCAGGGCTTCCTTTGCTGAATTCTTAAGTGAGGCAGAAGTCTATTAATATTCCATCATTTCCAAGTGACTTGCATCCTCTCTGTTTTGCCAGGGAGACTTCTTGTGCTGTCCTGAGATCATCTAAACTCAGATCTGTAGACACACCATTAATGTGTGTTTTCTTTTGACGTCTTCCTCAACAAAGTCATGTTTTGTGGTGCTTGAAGCTTGTAAAGTTTTTTAAGAAAAAGAAAGTGAAATTATGTAAGCAAAGTAAATATTTATGTAGAGTGAAAAAAGAAATAGCAAGAAAGTATACATGTTGAAGAGGGCAGCAAATGCTACAAATCACAAAATCTGGAAAAATAGAACACTATTTTTTATTAATAAGTAACACACCTCTGTAATACCTTTAACCTATATTTTGGTTGCATGATATCTGACAGCAATTCTGCAATATCATTTTCTACAGAGAAAAGAGAAACATGATTGAGTCTTTTCTTTACCAGGGTTGTTAAAAAATTACATTTGATTAATGACATCCTAACAAAAGTATTTTTTGTCTCTAAAACACTTTATTGATGTTGTCATGCAATATCTTGAAATTACTTAATTTATTAAAAAAAATCTTTCTCATTTGAACTGTAAGAATTCAAAGCATTACAAATTTTTATTTTCCATGAGTATTCTTAAATTTTATTTGGTCTGACAGCTCTTATTAGGCAATTGTCATTGGTATCTTCATAGTATTAGCATTTTATGAATTCTATATTTATGAATGCCAGTATTTCATATTAAATCAATAATAATTTAATAAGAATATGTAGAAATATTATCAAGTGGGGCCATTTCAGGCCAAGAAAAGAGTATGTACAGGAAGATGTATATGGATGGGATATAGGGAATTGTAGCAAATTTATGATATGTACAAGGATTGAGAAATCAGCAGTAAGGCTAGAAGAGTATGTCAGGGCCAGGTGAAGAAATATGATCTGCTATAAGTGTTGGCAGGTTGCTGAGGCTCCCTTCTCTTGCCTTTAGGCTAAGGAATCAAATGCTTATTGATAGTCCACTAAGCATATGAAGGGCCATGTTGATCAGTATTCATTATCACTGGAGTCAGACAAAGTCAGTCTGAGTCACATCACTTACATTAGCTAGCTGGGCAATCTTATTAGTAGGGACTTCAATAGTCATGTATGGATGTGAGAGTTGGACTGTGAAGAAGGCTGAGTGCCAAATAATTGATGCTTTTGAACTGTGGTGTTGGAGAAGACTCTTGAGAGTCCCTTGGACTGCAAGGAGATTCAGCCAGTCCATTCTAGAAGAGATTAGCCCAGGGTGTTCTTTGGAAGGAATGATGCTAAAGCTGAAACTTCAGTACTTTGGCCACCTCATGTGAAGAATTGACTCATTGGAAAAGACTCTGATGCTGGGAGAGATTGGAGGCAGGAGCAAAAGGGGACGACAGAGGATGAGATGGCTGGATGGCATCACTGACTCAATGGACATGAATCTGAGTGAACTCTGGGAGTTGGTGATGGACAGGGAGGCCTGGCGTGCTGTGATTCATGGGGTCACAAAGAGTCGGACACGACTGAGCGACTGAACTGAACTGAACTAATTATTGAGGGTGACTGTAAATCATACGAAAGTGAAAATGTTAATCACTCAATCGTGTCTGTCTCTCTGACCTGATGGACTGTAGCCCGCCAGGCTCCTCTGTCCATGGAATTCTCCAAGCAAGATAATTGGAGTGGGTAGCCATTCCATTTTCCAGGGGATTTCCTGACCCATAGATTGAACCTGAGTCTCCTGCACTACAGGTAGATTCTTTACCCTCTGACCCAACCAGGGAAGCCCAAATTAGTGTATCTAAAATATAACTCACTTTAGCTCCAAAAGGTAATAGTAGCTATCTCAGTGTCACCAGATACAGGGGAAAATATAATGAAGGAGTAGATAGAAGAATATAGCAAATTTTACACATTTTACAAAATACATGACTATGTGCAGGTGGTTAACTTTTCCCAGGATCTTAGAAGGGGCCCACTGCAAATGAGGGGCCCTGTAGCTTAAGCATCTTTAACTTAAGGTTGAACCTGCCTCCCTCAAAGGACACAAAAACACGTCTGCAAATTGAATCCCAGCGACAGCAAAGGTACCCCTGAGCTCCCCCAAATGATGCAAAGGAGCACTAATTACAACCCTAGGCTATCTATAAATACTGACACTCTCCTTGCACAGTGCCAGGCTGCCCTAGAAAGCCACAGATAGACTGTTTCTGATGGGTGTGCCAACTGGATGTCAAGGATGATTAGTGAGAAAGGAAGGAAGCCCTCTTTCCCCCACTGACTTTGGGGGCACGCAGAGCAGAGTGTGACAGAGGTCTAGAAAGCAGCTGCCACATGGACTGGAGGGTAGATATCCCTGCAGAATTACAATTATCTCTTTCACTTTGAAAGGTTGTCCACCTGTGCATTATGTACTTTGCCTTTCACACAGGTTTCCAATTTTTCCTGCATGTAGATTTGTTTCACTGGAGGGCTGGTTTCAAACAGATTAAGGCTTGTTCTTCAGTTTTTTATTTTATTCATCAGTTTTATTAAAGCTACTGCACCACAATCCAAATGGTGAATATGATCCTTGTCTCTATTTTCTGTTTGTTGGTTTGTCTATAACTTCCTGAGCATATAACTCTGTAGGCTGCATTTGGGCCTAAAGTATTGGATAGAAAGCAAATTTCCAAGGGAAATGGGTAGCAGAAGGGAAGGGTCAAACTTACTAGTTGTATACCCCTTGGGCAAATCAGCCTATCTGAGCCTCAGCTTCTTTTACTAAGTATTGAGAAAATAAGATTTTTCTGACTCTAAGAAACAGGTATGAAGATTTAAAAAAGTAGTATATATAGCAGTGCTTTTCAAAGTGGAGCTGCTAATGGTTATTTCACCCTCTTTTTTCAGTATCTTCCTATTTTTTCACTAAGCGGAAAAGTCTATAGTGTGTTACTATTGGGCACCCAAAGAAACAACGTCCAAATAGGAGTCAAACTAATGACTGTCTCCACTATGTTGATTATGGTGTTCCATTTTTAAAAATTGGTTTTGACTAAGGAAAAAATAATTTGGAAAATACAATATCAGATCAGATAACCAGGGATAAGTGTAGGCAGACTTACACAGTGTCATGAAGCACCAAAGGCTACAGTGTGTTTGCCTGAGGCGCTGCTGCTTAGCCATTTCCATCGTGTCCTACTCTTTGTGACCCTGCGGACTGTAGCCCACCAGCCCTCTCTGTCCAAGAGAGTCTCCAGCCAAGAATACTGGAGTGGGTTGCCATTTCCTACTTCAGGGGAATTTTCTGACCCAGGGATTGAACCCGCATCTCATGTGTCTTCTGCTTTGCAGGCAGATTCTTTACCACTGAGTCACCAGGGCAGTCCTTCCCTGAGCTGAGTGGAACATTAAAGAAATTGCAGTAGATATTTATTTAGTATGTGTTACCTTCAGGGCACTTGTCTGGGTACTTCAAATACGTTATTGAACAAGAAAGTCCAACATCCCCTTTTCCTGTAGGGCTGATATTCTAATGATTCAGAATAATTGAGAAAGGTAGCGGCAGACTTGTATAGAATTTTGGAAGTTTCAGCAAAATATTTGGGAGGAAAATAAGGAATATTTACATATTTGGCTTAGTCATTGAATTGCAGTTCTAGAATTTCTTTGTAAAACAGGCATAATTTGGGTCAGTCTTCTTGAGATGATGTATCAGTTGACTATTGAACTGAAATTTGCATAGAAATATGGAGATTGTTTTAACTTAGATTTCATGTTTTATTTCAATGCCTTTTGGGAAAAGATTATGGAATATGGATTCTAAAGTCCCTCCCCCTATTCCAAACTACATCTCGTGTCTACTATCAGGCTCATTACTTTAGGTCAAAGTGAGTTCATTAAGTTACTAAATCGCTGGTATATTTCACTCATTTACTCATTAACTCATTTATTCATTCAAAACCTGACTGTACAATATTCGTTATTGTGCTAGATAGTAATGATCTAACATGATATGAAAACAGGACTAAGTGTTTGCCTTTGGAAGATTTATTGCTAATAATTACACTTTTGAGTTCTGTGTGACCCCTATCTTAATGTGACGGTCATCAGTAGAGGGAAACATTCTGTCTCATGTCTCGGTGAATAAACAGAAATCATTTCAGATGCTATTAGCAAGCACCACTTCTCTATATAAATGATTCATTCCTACCTGAACTGTTTAAATTGTACTTTCTGTACTGCTCAGGGAATTAAGTTAGACTTGGAGGATATATTCAAATATTAAAATGAGTACAGTTTTACCTATCCCTAAACAAACTTGAAAAAAATCCCAGCATGTTACCCATTTATGACTAAGATCTCTACAGATAGAAAATGGTAGAATAATGACTTACTGGATATCTCATAAAATTTATGCTGTGAATAGAAGGTTGGCAAATTTGGTGTTTAGATATTACTGCTACATAAAGGAAGAAAATAAGGAGGAAAATATTTAAGTACTCGTTAAAGAGCCACATTAATATGTATCTTACAGCAGAAGGCTGGTCCTAAATGGAGGGAGATAGTGTACTTGGAATCAGATTCAGTCACTCATATTTATTTGCACTAAAAATTTGGTAGCTGAAACATTTTATGTTTTTTTTTTACCCCCTATTGATTTTCATGTTTATCAATTTTATTATTTTCTCTGTGGAGATGCTTCTAAAATCTTTTGAATGAGAGGAACTTACTTGATTATCAACATCAACATTTTTTTCATATCCCCACACTGTCTTTCTGTCGTTTCAAATTTTAGAATCATTTAATAATAAAAATGTAGCAATCAATAAATATTATGTTTTCAAGAATTCTTTTAAATAAATTTGTTGTATTATAAGTGTCAGTATATATTTGAAAAGTACACTTATGTACCCAAAATATTTTTCCATTCTACTAATAATGCTTTCTTTGCATCTGGATTTGAAGAACCTTGGTTATTCCACAGAGGTCCCTAGGGGCTCGTGGTTTTTAGGACAGGAAATAACTCAGTGATTCCCACTGAAATATTATAGAACAACAGCCATACAGACCTCAAATGACTAAGAATATAATTACTGATCTTCTGTGTTCCAATTTATAGAACATTGTTCTATCTATTCAGTGGGCGTGCTGACCATGGGCTGCCGTCTATGGGGTCACACAGAGTCGGACACGGCTGAAGTGACTTAGCAGCAGCAGCAGCAGCTGACCGTTTGTTCTGATTCTGTCCTGGCATTCACTTCCTGCCATGGCCCCTGGGGCTTTTAGATCTCAGAGTTCCAGAGGTTGTGTGATTTCAGAACTAGGACTTAAATAATAGCTACAGATCTCCTCTACTACAATCACACAGTTCCGCCACTTCCATGACTTGACAAGAAAATCCTGGGATTTTCCTGAATACACTCTGTAAACCAGTTTCTCATCTCTGGCAAGTTGTAGGCTAAATACATAAACTTCAGAATTTCAAATGATGCCAGGATGCTGGTAAATAAAATATTCAGTTAGGGCATCAGGCAGAAAAATAGATTAAGGAACAAGTATTGTTTGCCACTATAAAAGACTATAGTCATTTGAAAGGCCTCTATTTATTTTATGTCATATGAGGTTTAATTAGTCAGTGGACCCCTGAGAAAATGCACAGGGAGGTAAAGTCTACGTGGATCAGAGAGAGTCAGTGGAGTAATCAACAAATGTAAAAGTGTTTTCTAACCCTCAAATGCTAGTTGCTGATCCCACATAGAGACAACTTACTCTCAACTAGACTCTGGGTGTCCTCTGCCCTTGCCAAAGGTCATTTAATTAGAAGAATTTTCTTTAGTTATTCTATTGCTGAGACTCCTTTCTGTCTTACTGATCATGAAATTGCTCAGCTGAGCTAAAAAGACAAAGTGACAATAATTGGAAACAAAATGTCTTTGTTTCCTCTTCCTCTGAGCAGCAGACTGCATCTTACAAGCACCAGGTTGGTGGAGGTGGCTTTTTTATGTAGCTTGCTGACAGAGGCATTCCAGCATATTTATAACAGCTGAACACTGCATGCCCTGAAGAGTGAACTTAATTCTGAGACTGCCAGGTAGTCTTCTGTGAATGACAGTGATTTGTCCCTTGTGATATTTTTTCTTCTTTACTGACTATTCATAAAGCAGCATTTGACAGCCTAATTTTATATAGTTAATAACACTTAGGAGCAATGTAATTTTAGATTGTCCATTAGACTTCTCCATGTTAAACTATTTTATAATAAATAGTTTTTCTCTACCTCGCTATTTTCTGGCTTACCAAGATTTGATTACAATGTTTATTCTTCTCATTAAATAATCTTTCAGCAAGCTAAGGATCAAAAGGATGATACTTGATTTTGTTTGGCATTAAGTAAAACATAAATCTGGGTGTATTATAGGAAAATTCTTACATAATTTGATGGTTGCATCAAAGGAATAATTTATTACATATTTATTCAACAAATATATTTTAGTGCTTTCTATGCACTGATACTCTATTAGGAATTGGGTATATAAAGATGAATACTTGAAATATACTCCGAGCACTGGAAGAGCTCACAGTTAAGAAACGTGAAAAACACTTTTCTTCATGTATTACCGTGACATAGGTACCAATGCAATCCCTATTTTACAGATAAGAAAACCAAGGCTAAGAGAAGCTAAATGAGTTGCCAAAAGTCACCCTGGATTCAGTCACAGGTGGATCAATCACAGATGGATCTAGGATTCAGTCCTAGGCAGTTTGATGCCAGTGCTTAGACTCTTAAGCACAATGGTATAGTTCCTCTCACAGTTGGGTCTGGGGACACTGCATGTATCTCCATTTTTATTCTGTTTTTGCATATAGTTCATTCATATTCTTCCAATCAGTTATGCCTCTCTGTTGTATTTCTATTCACTGTCCCTAGATGATATCTTGGAGAAGGCAATAGCACCCCGCTCCAGTACTCTTGCCTGGGAAATCCCATGGATGGAGGAGCCTGGTAGGCTGCAGTCCATGGGGTTGCTAGGAGTCAGATATGACTGAGCAACTTCACTTTCCCTTTTCACTTTCATGCACTGGAGAAGGAAATGGCAACCCATTCCAGTGCTCTTGCCTGGAGAATCCCAGGGGTGGGGGAGCCTGGTGGGCTGCCGTCTATGGGGTCGTGCGGAGTCGGACACAACTGAAGCGACGCAGCAGCAGCAGCAGCAGATGATATCTACACTCAAAGGGAGTGAGAACAGAAAGAAGGGAGAGAAAATTGTTTGCTGTTCTTTTTATCCCAAGCTGATAAATGTTTCTTTAGGCTGAAGCTATGCCCAGGGACCGCAGATCATCTTTTCATGATTTCTAGCCCTCAGCTATATTTTACTTATATGTGCTATTGGACTCCCATAGGCACCCTTTAAGGAATTTGTTTCCACTACAGGATGTGGTCTCTGTAAACTTTGCTATTCAAAGGTCAAGCTTCCATGCTCAACAAATAACTTTACTTTGTCATCCAGATTTCTTTCTGAATCTCATTTTTGTTTCATTTTCTCAGTTGTTTTTGTTTGTTTGTTTGTTTGTTTTAAAAATTATATCCTCCTTCAGTTGATTTAGCCAGTGCCTTGATCATTATCCATATAGTCAAAGCTATGGTTTTTCGAGAAATCATGTGTTGACCTGAGAGGCGGACCATAAAGAAAGCTGGGTTTCAAAGAATAGATGCTTTTGAACTGTGATGCTGAAGAACACTCTTGAGAAGCCTTTGGACAGCTAGGATATCAAACCAGTCAATCATAAAGGAAATCAACCCTGGATATTCACTGGAAGGACTGATACTGAAGCTCCAATACTTTGGCCACCTGATAAGAAGAGCCAACTCATTGGAAAAGACCTTGATGCTGGGAAAGATTGAGGGCAAGAGGAGAGGGGGGAAACAGAGGATGAGATGATTGGATGACACCATCAACTCAATAGATATGAGTTTGAGCAAACTCTAGGAGATGGTGAAGGACAGGGAAGCCTGGTGTGCTACAGTTAGTGGGGTTGCAAAGAGTTGGACGCGATTTGGCAACTGAACAACAACAATGGTCTTCCTGAGGGAGAAGTATCATCCTCACTGAAATTCCCTTTCCCAGACTTGATTCATCCAGAGATGGGTGGCTGCATCAAGAACGGTACGCAGCATGGTCAGGATAGAGGACTCAGTGGTTTACTTTAGATTGATGGGATGTTGCTATTTAAGGATAGTTCCTCCAGAACATCCAGGAAAATAGAATTGACTTCTCTTCCTTGCAGTTTTCAAGTTGGAAGAGAAACATTTCCTATGACTACAGGACTGATTCATTCCACAGAGGGGCATGCTGCTTGAGCTGTGAAAAGCAGCCTTGCCCTGTCAGTGTGTCTGTGTATTGTCTACAATGATATCCACCATTGCAAACCAAAGTGCCCTACCGTTAAGCTACAGAACTCAAGGATATTTTCATTCTACAATCTCTTTAATGTAAATAGAGAAATTATATTTTGTTCTTTCATGAGTTTCAGGTTTAGATCTTGGAGAAATCTGGTCCAACTCTCATTTCCCTTGGCAGTCAGCATATATCTTTCATTTATGAAACCACTGGAGTTGTTCCAGATGGAACATACTCTGAGACAAGGATTTGTAGCATCACCTTTTGTACTTTTAAATTATAGGGTCTCCAAACACCTTTAAAAGAGTATCACAGTTATGATTTTCCTCTTTTGTATCACTCTAGTAAAAGATAATGATACCAACGCTAGAAATAAATTCATGAATTAAGCATTTACCATGTGGCAGGCATCATGCCAAGTATTTTGCATAAATTATGTAATCATCCAGGAGGAAGAGTCTAATCCCCATTTATCAGCTGAGAACATTAGGGCATGAAAAGGATAAATAAGTTGCCCAAAGTCCTAGAACACAGACAATCTGATTCTAAAACCAACACTCTCATCTTCTATATACTTCAGTATTTTAAAGAATTTCCTGCTTCTGATGCTGTTTTTCTAAACATATTTTACTGCCACTCAATTTCTCTGGTTGGAATGGTTTTTAAATTGCACTCACAGACCTATTTTTCTCTTTCATACAGTATTTATAGTAGTGATTTTGATAGCTGAAAATAGTACCCTGTGAGTAATGATGTAGGACTTCAGGCAAATCACTTAACCTCTCTGAACTTCAGTTTCCTCATTTGTAAGATGATGAAATAATAATACTTGCCTCACAGGATTGTTCAAAGATCAAATGCAATAATACCAGCAAAGTACTCTCAATGAATAAATGTTAGCTCAGTTTCCTTCCTTTCCCATTATTTTCCTTACAAGTCCTAGGATAAGGAAATGTGGTTAGACTCATGGCAAATTTGAATATAAAGATTCCTGACTGATTAAATAATGTATTTCTCAACTAATTCCCAAAAGAATTTGAAGAAGCTTGATGAACATGAAAGTAAAGTAGTTATTATAAACCTGTTACGTTTCCCTCATTTCATCCTACCTTGTAACACTATTCTCCCCATTCAATTTCACTCATTCATTCTGGTGATCAGTCATTTATTCCTGGAAGAAATATTGATTGCATACCTACTGTTTGCCAGATATTAACTTGCAAGCTCATCTACTCTACATATAGAGTAGATGAGCTCCCTCCCTTCCTCCTTATGGTAGTCAGCTGTCCTTTTTAACCTTTCATTTGCTTATCAACCGTCTATAGCCTAACTTCCCATTTTTTTTTTTTTGTTACTGTCTCCAAATGAGCCAAAGGAAGTGCTTTCTTTTTTTCTCTTTGTTGCCTCTCTTTTGAATTTTATAATATTGACATCTTCTTCCATTTGAAAAATCTTTGGTGGTTTTTTGATAGGCATTCTCCTTATTCTTCTTGATTCTCATACTGTATCTTCTCTGACTCTATATCATACATCCTCTTTGCATTATCTGTTCCTTAAATATTGTTGGCTTATAGGGTTAAAGTCTAAATAGGTTCTTCTTTCCTGTCTACTGCTTTGCTATGATTTTTGTTCACCATTTATATTTTAATGACACTAAATATAAATGCCCAAACTAGAACTATATTTCAAGATTCGGAATCATATATGTTATTGCTGACTAAACATCTCAAGCACCCCAATGTGAAGATAACTATAAGTCCATTTATTTCCCTCCACAAACACATGTTCCAGTAACATTCTCTATACCTCTACTGAATCATGGTGCTTGGAACCATCCTAGAAAATGTTTTTGAATCCTCCTTATCTCTGAATTCCCCATGTCCAGTCAATCACTAAGTCTTCTCATCTTGCCTCCCAAATAAGTCTCCGTGTCATGCTGATGATCTCCAACCCAGTTTGGGTAACTATACTTCATTGCATAGACAACTGAAACAGTCTCCCAACTCTTTCCCATTCCTCAAGGTCACAAGCTCAAATGTATCTTTTCACCCAGTTCAGAAAGATGCTTAGCATATAAATTATAATGTGGGCATGCTGTCTTTTGCTTAAAGCTTTTAAGTGCCTTTAATTGTCTATATCAAATTTTCAGAATGTTTCTCTAGAATCCTTAAGGTTCCTTGGAAGATAAACAAGGTCCATGTGGTGGTGGTGGTGATGGTGGGTGTCTCTGTAGGGGAATCTGGGTCAGCAGAAATGTCCAGTTCTGCCTCCTCACTATATGCCTACCCTGTCCTTTTCATAATCAGAATAACTCTACTTTTATATATTTGATGTACTGCAGTTCCTAATAGCTTTATTTGAGGTACAAGAATGAAGAGGATGAAAGAAAGGAAGTGGCTGCTTTTACAAAGTCTGAAAGCTATCAGCCTACATAGTATCCAAGGTTGACAAAGCATGGCATGACCTAGCCTCTGACCAGTTCACTAGCCTTATCTATTAAAGTTCTCTTGCTTTTTAATTTATGCTCCATTACATTCATCTTGCCACTTACTCATTAAAGGAAAGATGGAGTTTTTACCGTGCTCCTGCCCTCAGAAGAATATTCCCTTTGAATTAGGTCAGTTCTAATTTTGTGTCTTCTTGAGCTTATGAATCTGCTTTACGTTGCACAGTTGTTTCAGAGAATCGAGCTACTGAATTCTAATCTTTTCAGTTTTTCATGCTCATTTCCAGGAGGTTGGCTTTTTTCCCTTGCTATTCAAAGCCATCCCATCTTTTTCATCAGTATGGCAGGTGGCCCTATAAAACTGAGCAGCTGTGAATCTTTCTGAGAGACTCTTCAGAGATGAGTTGAGAACCATGTTTGACCTGTTTATGTTTGGGGAATTTGTTTTTTTTTTTTTTTTTCAAATTTGCTTTCCAGATTACTTCAAAAGTGAAACATACAACTCTACCCACTAACTAGGCAAGTATTTCTCAGTCAGGAAACTCAGTTGAGTGGGAAGCTGAATCTAAAATTAAGGTGGTTTCCATTTGCTTAAGTGCTATTCTCAGTATAATATTCTTTTTCAAGAAGCAGTCATTAATATGCATTTTAAGACTTAATTTAGAAACAGAGTCTGTCATTGATCACCTCTCTGTTTACATTTTAGCAGTCTACTGAGATCGCACTGTTAGACTCTCTTATAAGCTGCTTTCCTTCTCCCTTCCCTCTTTATTAGCCTCAACACCTTCCTCTGAGACCTTTATTAAAAAGATCAAGAGCAGAGGTTTTAAATTTCATAAATATTGCAGCAGTTCCCTGCTCTTTGGAGAGTGGCTTCTTTAGATCGAAATGGTTTCCTATGGGGGCAGAGACTGTTTTAAAGCCAACAAACCAGAAAGAATAGAACAAAAAGCTGTCTTCAATAAACACACAACCACCTTAGTGCGGGGGCCAAATAAATAAGTGTCATCACATAAGGGATACTCAGTTCTTTTTAAAAGGTAGGGATTTTCTGCAAAATTATGAAGCTGGACATGCCAAAGTTTCTGTCCTGGCACAACTTCTGATGACTGGGATAATTTTGTTAAAAAGCTAAAGGGAGTTCTGTTAACCTTTTAAGAAATTGATTGCTACTAACAGAAAAGTCTCTGGTGAGGAAATATTCCATTGTGCTGAAGTCAGTGTTTTGGAAAGGCTTTTTTTTTTTTAAGTTTCCTCAGCCTCAAATATCGTGTACATATTCTGGGATGTGTCTCTGGGTGCCTGCTGGAAGTGTGAGGAAGGGAGTTGGGAATAAGAAGGCATGTGGTAATTGGCTGGAAATGCTGCTATATTGGTACATTATAATTTGTATGTATGATTTGTAATTGGAGCTATTCAGCTAATTTTTAGTGCATTATGGAGCTTAAAAATTGAAATTTAGGATACAGGAAACTTGATCAAACCATGTTGAGGTTTGGATTACTGTCTTACAAGCAAGTGAAATAAATTACTTATATTTTCAGTTTTTAAGATGATGGTTTATCCCAGGCTTAAAATATGGGATTGGTGAGTGAGGTGGAACACAGGGAAATGTCTATGGTCCTACCTCTCACCTTATGCTGTGGAACCCTAAATTTGCAGTGCGTGGTTTGTTCTTGCTCTAACATTGGGGGTAAAATAAAAAATGGCAAAGCAAGATCCAGAGTATCACTTCCACTTTGCCTACCCTCCTGAACCCCTAAGAAAAATAAGCAGAATATTCTTGGTGTCATCACCCCTAAAAGAGTGTCCTGTATCATCCTCCTAACTGGCCTTCAGGAGGATAAGACCCCTGATTTCCAGTTAGTTCAATGCTTGTTGCAGTTTAGAGTAATTAGAATTACCTACTCAGTTTTGAGGGGCTTCCCAGGTTGCTCGGTGGTAAAAGAACCCGCCTGCCAAAGCAGGAGATGTGAGTTCAGTCCCTGGGTAGGGAAGATTCCCTGCAGATGGAAATGGCAACTTACTCCAGCATTAATTCCTGGGAAATCTCATGGACAGCAGAGCCTGGCAGGCTATAGTCTGTTAGGTTGCAGAGAGTCAGACACGACTCAGCAACTGAGCATACACATATTTAGCTTGGAAAACTGGAAGATGCTCAGACTCACCAGTTGAATCAGGCATTAGAGGAAAGGTCTCTGCAACATTTAAAAGTTCTTAATGTGATTCTAGTGTGCAGCCACTGTTGAGAACCATGGTCATAATGTTTTATAGATGCTAAAGCCAGGCATTTTCCTTCGTTACATTCCTTTTATCAGTAACCATATCTTTTGTGGTTTTTCCACTGGCTTTTGAATGAAGTCTAAATTTAGCCCAGGCTTCAAGCATGTTCATTATCTCATGATTTGGTAACATTCTACAACTCACATTATCTGCTCTCAGCATGCAGATCTCATTACTGACAATTCACTATGCTTATTTCAGCCCATTTGCTCTAACTCTTGTCATTTTCTTTATCTGCATATATAGCTCTCTCCTGTCTACTTCACATCATGAAATCTCATCCAGTTATAGCTCTTCTGTGTCCCTCTGCTAAATTCTCACTTGAGTTTTGCTCTACAACCCAATTTCAAACTGCCTTTTGGAATGGGATGTTCATGGAATCTTTTTTAAGGAAAAGATTTATTGAGTGTCTGCCATGTTTTCTGATATCAGGTTGTTTCTGTTCTTCAAGAAAGGCTATGCTTATGTTGGTGACAAACAAACTGAAATTCTCAGTAGCTTAATAAGTGAGGGTTTATTTCTCACACATGAAAACCTTGCTGTAGATCTTCCATGTCGTGACTCAGTGCTCCCATCTCATTGCTCTACCATCATAAGTCAAAGCCTCCACTTTCACCAAAAGAGAAACACCAGAGGTGTCAAATTCCACTTCTTAGGTGATTTGGTCTGGATTTGGACACCAAGGCAGGGGGTAGGGAGAAGGTGGGATGAATTGGGAGATTGGGGTTGACATATATACACCATTTATACTATGTATAAAATAATACATATTATTATATTAATATTATTATATTATATTAATATCATATTAATGAGAATCTACTGTATAGCTCAGGGAGCTCAGTGCTCTGTGGTGACCTAAACAGGAAGGAAATCCAAAAGAGAAGAGATATAGATATATACACATATAGCTGATTTACTTTCTTGTACAGCAGAGACTAACACAACATTGTAAAATAACTATACTCCAATAAAAATTAATTTAAAAAAGAAGCAGATTACACATAGGCTGTGGTGGTAGCTTTCTAAAATGTTTATTCAACATTTGATTTGTCAAATTCTGATTGTAGTTAGAATAAGATTACTAAAATTAAGTTGTTGTGCTAAACTGAGGGATGTGAAACTAGAAAAAAAATGTAATTCTAAGATTTTCAAACAGTCATACTTTAAATGTTTAAAAATCTGTTATCCATGAAGTAAAATATAGTCATTTATAGGATATATTTTAAAAAGAGAACTAGCCATACAAATATACGGGAAAGAGAATTCCAGACGGTAGGAACAGCTGGTGCTAGCATAGACTCTCCGCATAGCAAAGGTCAGTACTACTAGAGGGGATGTGATGTAGCTGAAAAGAGGTTATAAGGTAGTCTGGGACAGGGTGACAAATGATGGAGGGCTTGGTGTGACTTTGTCTTTTCCCCACCTATTTACAGACAAAGCACATAAACCATAAAAAATGAATGTGACAATGTGATAATAATTATGAAACACTCAAGGAGAGGAAAACATTAAAAATATTGAATATTTTAAAATAATTCTACTTTTTTCATTGTAAACTACCATAAGTTTAGTCTGATAGGGAAAGCTTTAACATGTTTAGTCTGTTAGGAAAAACCCTAACTGTAAGAACTACATTGTCTATCAAGTGTTAGAACATTCGACTTAGTCTCTGTTCTAACTTATAAACATCTTTTGTGAAATGAGGCTACATAGTCATTACATTTATATTTTAGATGTTAATAATCACTATTCACTTTAAAAAAGGTTTTCTAAAACAATTCTGTGCTGCTATTTTTTAAAAATTCTGCTGCACTTTAAAATATATTTCCTCATAGTACTCAACGGAAATGAAGAACAGCTGGTCAACATCTTGCATATCATAATATATCATGTACGTAATAATTACTAACTTACTTGGAGAATAGTCTCTTTTCCCAGATAAAATATACTATTGCTTTAACCTGCTCTCATAAGTCCTCTTTCATATCACTTCCATTCTCTGGGATTACAATTGCTCTCTGAATTTAGTATTTTCTACCTGATTAGTACTTAATTTTTTCCAATTTATGCTAAATCTTATTACAAATTACTTTCATAAAGAATGATCAATTTTCTGTATAACTCATGCTAATATTGCTGGCTACTTAGGAGAGAAAACTTTGCACATGCTTTCAGTTGACAGAATGTTACAATAGACTCCTATACATTATTTCATTACATTACATTAACATAGTTAAAGACAGGTGGAATGTGTAGGTTATTTGCTGTGTTATTAATTCACAAGCAGAAAAATTCACAAATGTAACATAAAATATAAAAGCCTATTATTCCCAAGGTGCACTATAAATTCATCAGTCTCTAATCTTTAGGGCAAAGAAGGTATACCATTTTACTAGTGTCTGTGACTCTAAATGCAGAGCTCTGTGGTAAACTAATTAGGGATGCTTGGCTCAAGCACAAATACGCTTTGTTCTCCAAATCACCAGTGGCTTCCAACTCAAAAAGCTCAGAGCACATAACTGAAGAGGGGAGGAAATGGTTAAATCAGCTTTCATGCTAAGCCTGGTTCTCTTATTGTCAGGAAACAGAAGAACAGAGAATGAAGCATCCATGCCCATTTAGGGGAAAATTCCTGGCTTAGTTAACTCTCTGCCACATTGCCATTTGGAGAGAGAGGGAGAGAGAAAGACTTTCTTATGAGATGATAGATCGGAATTATGCAAATCTAGATTTATCTGTGATTTTTCTTTCTCTACTGCAGCTATATATAGGAATGAGTTTTTATATTATCTGAGATTTTATTTTCTCCTATTTTATAATAAGTAATAGAAGCAAAACACATTGAGGAATAAAATCTAAAGTTATTAATACTGTTTTGGGTTTGGAGTTCCCCTGCCCAATTCAATCCCTATATTTCCTAATTATATAAACTGTGTGTGTGTATTTATACACACACACACAGATATACCATTATATAGAATAATATATAATATCTTTTTATCTACCTATGATCTATGATTGTCTTCTTTTTGCTTAATTCATTACAATCTGAAATCCTGGTTATTACAACCAAGAATGAAGACTAGAGTCTACTCCTCCTGATGGGAGATTTTGCTTCTACCTACATTCTTTTATTTTTTAGTGCTTTCTGTAGGTATATTGGGCCAATATCTAAGACTCTGAAGGTTCAAAGATGTGCTATTTTCACTGGGAGGTGTTAACAGATTTCCAGAAAAATCTTATTCCAGCATCTATGAAGTTTTGATATTCTGTTTGCAAATACTCTTATAGTACTATGAACTAGGTTCACCCAAAGGATAGTTTGAGGGCTGGTAAGACTGAAACGTGGCTGAAGTTAGTTTTACTTTATTCTTACTATCATTTTTCTAGCGAAGTATGCCAAATATAAGGTCAAGTAATATATGCACTGGTAATGAGATGTAACTCCCCCTCATTTTTTGATCCTCACAGCAGCGTTTAACGAAGTAAGGAATTTGCCAGAACAGAGAAGCCCAACACCATAGATTTACTGCCTTTATATAAGTTTAAGTTATGGTGAAAATGTGCTAGCTCTCAATACTTTACCTCATTACCTTATAAAGGATATATTGTTGTATCAGCTTTATTTAGCCATATTATTTCTTTCTGTACCATTGAGTATACTTCAGGTTTCAGTGTAGCTAGTCAGACCATAGCCATAATCTACTGAATGATAATAAAGAAACAAACGGTTCAGATGTTGTTCCCTAATGTTTCAGTTAGTGTCTGGTAATAACTATTGTTAAACAAAAGTGTGTCACATGTTACGTTAAAGATTCACTCACCATTTTATTTCTCATCTCAAACTAAGGCCACATATGTTGTTTAACCAAAATCATCAGAAAGGATTATATAAGAATCACTTTATGGTGTACCATGTTAAAAAAAAAGAAAGCTACAGATTAAAGGTTGAAAATTCTCTTTTTATGATTAATTTCCAAAAGGGAAATTAAAATCCATACCATAACATTTCTTTTCTCTTATTGTCAAAGTTATATTAACTTCCAAAATGAAATATCTCTACTTTGAAGAAATTAGAATTCAGATATCATTTCTTCCTCATTTTCTTGTGTTTATTCTCAACCAGAGAAATCCTGCACAAGTGATTGATGGCTCTCTTGTTTCTACCAGCAAATGTAGCCCAAGTCATTTCTCTGGAAAAGGTAGAGTACATGAGAACCCCCAAAGTTATATCAATCCAATCTCACATCTCTAATTTTCCAAAGAAATATGTGTCAATAGGAAAATATCAGAGCACAGCTATAATACAACTTACAATTATAACACTTAGAAAAATGCTATAATTTCTTGGTAATCATAACATTTTATAATCTAAACACTAATTCTCTTATCCAATGCAAAAAAATATATATATGTTTCAAGAACCCATGTCACATAATTGAAGTCGACAATCTTGTCTCCTACCATTCACCAAAGCAGGAAATTTATTGTTGTTCAGGAGACATGAGTGGCTGTTTTGAGGAATGATGTTAAATAGAGAAAATAGGCATAGGAAGAAGCTCTTGGTTTCAGCTTTGGCACGTGTGTCAATTCATGGCAGTTTTGCAGAATCCCTCATCAGTGGGATTAAGTCCACCTTTAACACTATACTGCTTGGTGTATAATGTTGTTTAGTTAATTATGTCTCACTGTTTTGTGACCCTAAGGATTGTAGCCCACAAGGCTCTTATGTCCATGGGAATTCCCAGCAAGAAGACTGGAGTGGATTGCCATTGCCTTCTCCAGGGGACTTTATAACCCAAGGATCAAACCTGAGTATGCAGCACTGCAGGCAGATTCTTTATGTCTGAGCCACTAGGGAAATTTCATGATGTTTAATAACTAGTATCTTAAATTGAATTTTCCTCTCCCTTTCCTTATTCCATTGCTACCATTCATTTTGCTTATTCATATTCTATGATCACCTAATATATTACTATTTTTTAAAAAAATATACTCTTCTTCAGATAAACTAAGAATAAGAAAAATAAAATCTTTTACTTTTATCGAGTTGGCCCAAAAGTTCATTTGAGTTTTTCTGTAGCATCTTATGGAAAAATCCAAATGAAATTTTTGACCAGCCCAATACTTATTCCTTCTCTCACATGCTTTTTTTTTGTGTGTAGTTCTGAGTTTCTGACCTATTATTCTTCTTGAAGAATTTTGCATACCATTTCTTTCAGGGTATTTTTCTGGCAATGAATTCTTTTATTTTTGTCTGAGAAAATGTTTATTTCTTCATCCCTTTTTAAGGGTAATTTTACTACGTATAGAATGTTTGGTTGTTGGTATTTTGTGTTTTTAACACTTTAAATAGTTTCTCTCTTCTTTCTTGCATGGTTTCTGATGAGAATTCCACAGTAATTCTTATCCTTATTCCTATATAGCTAAGGCATGTATATATATATATATATATATATATTTGGCCTTTGGCTTCTTTCAGGATTTATTCTTTGTCTTTGGCTTTCTGAAGTTTGAATTTAAGATGTCTGAGTTTAGTTTTCTTTTTTTTTTGTTATCTATCCTATTTGATGTTTTTGAAACTTCCTGAATTTTTGGTTTGGTATCTATGTTAGGCTTAGAAAGCTCTCATGCAAGTAATTCTCTCTCCTTTCTTATAGTCCAGTTACACTTATGTTCATACATTCTGAACATTTTCCATAGCAGACTTGGATTTTATTTTATTTTCCATTCTTTTTCTTTTGTTCATTTTAGCTTTAGATCTCTACTGATAGATCTTCAAATTCAACATTTATTTTCTCAGTTGTGTCCAGTCTATAAATGAGCCCATTAAAGGTACTCTTCATTTCTGTTATAGTGTTTTGAGCTCTGCTGCTGCTGCTGCTGCTGCTAAGTCGCTTCAGTCGTGTCCGACTCTGTGCAACCCCATAGATGGCAGCCTATCAGGCTCCCCTGTCCCTGGGATTCTCCAGGCAAGAACACTGGAGTGGGTTGCCATTTCCTCCTCCAATGCATGGAAGTGAAAAGTGAAAGGGAAGTCGCTCAGTTGTGTCCAACTCTTAGCCACTCCATGGACTGCAGCCTACCAGGCTCCTCTGTCCATGGGATTTTCCAGACAAGAGTACTGCAGTGGGGTGCCATTGCCTTCTCTGTTTCAGCTCTAGTATGTCCTTTTGATTGTTTCTTAGAATTTTCTTCTCTCTGCTTCCATTGCCTACCTGTTGCTGCTTGTTGTTTACTTTTTCCATTGAAGCCCTTAGCCCTAATCACAATTACATAAAATACTCTGATACTTCCAACACCTGTGTTGTATCTGAATCTAATTCTCATATTTGCTCTGTTTCTTCAGACAAAAGTAGAAACTGCCTTTTTTTAATATCTTGTAATTATTTGTTGAAAACCAGACATATTGTATGGCGTAAGAAGAACTGAAGTAAAAGGGCTTAAGTGGGAAGCTTTATGTTAATCTCCTAGGAGCTGAGTTTTTAAAATATTTTCTGTAGCTACAGGTATCAGCTTCTAGTGCCCTTTTTCTGTTTCCTCTTTTGACTCTGGATTTCCTTAAATGCACCTCCTCCATGAGAGTATCTGTTTCACAGCTGTTTTAGTTGTAATCTATTATTGCTATGCTCAAACCCTGGGTGGTTAGGGGTAGGGGAGGGCAAACATTCTCTGATCTTACAAATGCGGTGTACCTGCATTTCTGGGCTATAGTCTTTAACTGCTTCTAGAGAATTCCAGGGGCGGGGGAGCCTGGGCTCCGTCTATGGGGTTGCACAGAGTCGGACACAACTGAAGCGACTTAGCAGGAGCAGCAGCAGCAGCAGCAGTAATAAAGATCCCCCTCCCCTCTTAAATGAGACCAAAAGGTCAGAGACACTGGAATGGGAGAAATTCTCTTCTCCTCCTAGTTAGAATAAAGCTGTATAATCTTTTGATTCTGGAGATTAGGCCTATATTATGGAGAATCCTCTGGGCTTATTTCGCAGTAAGCCACCTGAGACATTCTAGAATCTATTTTGCTTTAGTTTCAAGTTGCTCTAATAAACACTTTGGACACAGGCAAACAGTTAAGTACTTAAAAGGAAAGGTGAATGGTATAAACAGAGAAAAATGAGAGCAGGTAGGACAGGGCTGGCCATTTAAATGGGTCATTAAGGAAGACACAATTTGACTATATCACTCCCTGGAGGGTTTCTTGGTGAGGGTTTATGAACTCTGGGAGAAGGGCCAAGTTGGATCTAACTATATTTAGTTTAACATTACAATTTACATTCCTAACCTTCCTCAGTTTTTTCCTTTCTCTCTTTGCTTTTTTTTAAAAATTTTGAAATGGACCCACGTTTATTCTTTGAACTTTTCTACTATATGTTTGCTAAATGCATTAATCAGCCATTATTTCTCTATTTTTCTGAAAAATTGAGATGACAATCTATTCACCCATCTGCTTATAAAGAAAAAGATGATAAAATTTATTATGTACTTGAAATTTACTGAGTTAAATATTAAGAAATCTCACACAAAAAAAGAAATGGTAATTATATGATGTAATGGAAGTGTTAAATAACACTTCATGGCAATTTTGAAATATATAAGTGTATAAATCATCACATTGTACACCTTAAGCTTACCCAATGTTATGTGCTAATTATATCTTGGTAAAGCTGGAAAGAAAGCAAAATAATTTCCTGAAAAAGAGGGAAAAACAACAACAAAAAACTTGTTGGAAAAGCTACAACCCACCTTATATCTGCATGTTTGTTTGCCTTTGTGTTTTAAGTTACTGACTTTCCTTTAAATACAATCCAGAAAATCTGATAATAATATAATTTGGGCTGAATATAATATAATATAATTATATATTAAATATGACACCACCCTTATGGCAGAAAGTGAAGAGGAACTAAAAAACTTCTTGATGAAAGTGAAAGGGGAGAGTGAAAAAGTTGGCTTAAAGCTCAATATTCTGAAAACGAAGATCATGGCATCTGGTCCCATCACTTCATGGGAAATAGATGGGGAAACAGTGGAAACAGTATCAGACTTTATTTTGGGGGGCTCCAAAATCACTGCAGATGGTGACTGCAGCCATGAAATTAAAAGAGCTTACTCCTTGGAAGAAAAGTTATGACCAATCTAGATAGTATATTCAAAAGCAGAGATACTACTTTGCCGACTAAGGTCCGTCTAGTCAAGGCTATGGTTTTTCCTATGGTCATGTATGGATGTGAGAGTTGGACTGTGAAGAAGGCTGAGCGCTGAAGAATTGATGTGTTTGAACTGTGGGGTTGGAGAAGACTCTTGAAGGTCCCTTGGACTGCGAGGAGATCCAACCAGTCCACTCTGAAGGAGATCAACCCTGGGATTTCTTTGGAAGGAATGATGCTAAAGCTGAAGCTCCAGTACTTTGGCCACCTCATGCGAAGAGTTGACTCATTGGAAAAGACTTTGATGCTGGGAGGGATTGGGGGCAGGAGGAGAAGGGGATGATCCAGGATGAGATAGCTGGATGGCATCACTGACTCGATGGACGTGAGTCTGAGTGAACTCCGGGAGGTGGTGATGGACAGGGAGTCCTGGCGTGCTGCAATTCATGGGGTAGCAAAGAATCGGACACGACTGAGCGACTGAACTGAACTGAACTGATGGTGGCTCAGACCGTAAAGAATCTGCATGTAATGTGGGAGATCTGGGTTTGATTCCTGGGTTGGGAAGTTACCCCAGAGAAGGAAATGGCAACCCACTTCAGTAAACTTGCCTGGAGAATTCCATGTAGCCTGGCGGGCTACAGTCCATGGGGTTGCAAAGAGTTGGACATGACTGAACGACTAACAATATAATCTTTTGTTGAGCAAAAAATTCTGTTTCTATTTCTATTTATTAATGGAGTATTTCTCCTCTTTTTATTTTCTCCCCCAGTGAATACTTGTTTTGCCTTTTATTTTTTTCTGATGGAAAGAGAGAGGATCTTTGCCTTTCAATGTTGCTTTTTAAAGTGGTATGTATATGCTTTTTCTACATACACTATTCTAGTTCTGCTTAACCTTTTTTTGAGGTGGTATCACAGATTCCTATGAGGAAATGGTGAAAACTGAGGAATCTTTTTTACAGAAAAATGCACAAACACATACATTTTGCACGTACAGTAATTTCAAGAGATTTACAGATTTCCTAAAGGTAAAATGAAAGTTTCTGAACTTCAGGTTAAAAACACTTGGCATGTTCACATCTCACAGGTGGCTTTTGTCATATGATGCACAACTAGCTTGTGTTCTGCAAGAAATGTTGTGTACAATGTTTGGCCCACTGTGTATCAGAGGAATATTTCTTTCCGTTTCAGCAGTCTTTTAAACCTTATGTGACAATGTTTTTTACCTATGAACTTTATCAGGAAGATAATAGAATTTGTTGAGAACTGGACCCGCTATGTATAAGAAAAATACTGCATTAACTGATCATATTTATCTATATAAGGAATTATTAAAAATATCTAAGTAGTTTACTATTTCCCTTTTCTCAGGAACAAATCATAACCCTTATTCAATGTGACTAAATAAATGGCTTTGCTATAATTGGGATCCTTTGTTCTCCTTTGATGTGATCTTATTTCACTGGGAGGTCTGAGTTTTGCTTCACAAACTTATTGCCACATCTTAGACTTTGCTTATGAATTTGCACAAAATACAGAGTTTGACAACTAAAAATTAATTTTTACAGAAGGCTTTGCTTCCCTCTAACAGGCTCTACAATATCTTGACCACAGCAGAGCAAGGGTGCGGCTCTATATATCTTTTTAAATTGAGTTCACAGAGTTTCTGTCTGTGCTCTTAAATAATCATTTAGACATAGAACATGGCCTTCAGACAAAGCATCACTGTCAGGAGAAGTGGGCCTCTATCTGCCTGTGTGAAAATGATTAAGAAGCAGCAGTTCCATTGCAATAGACAAACACTAATAGTGTTTTTATAGGTCTTCATGAGCTAGGATTGAGTTTGCTAAAGGTTCATGGTTTGTTTTCTCTGAATGTGTATATACATATATATTTCTAGTACTTGTTATATGCAAATTTGTTTGTAGCATTCTTGCCTGGAATATCCCATGGATAGAGGAGCCTGGCATCAAACATGACTTAACAACTAAACAATAACATGTAATTTGCGTATATGTTTATAGTTTGTGAATATGAATATAGTCAGTGTTCTGCTTAGTTCTCTCAAGTTTATGCAAATTATGCTGTGCTATGAAAACTGATTTGATGAAGACATCCACAATGTATTAAAGGGATGATAATATGCATGTGATTGGCATGAACTAATTAAACTGAAATGTCTCAGGCTATTGTTTGCCAGGCAGTTATTTAATGGTGTAACAAATGTCATAATGCTGCTTGAATGTGGGATAGGTTTTCATCAGTGGAAAAAAGCAATAATGTTAAGCTCCCTTTATATATAATAATTATCTTTGTAATCATGCTGATTGTAAAATTCTTCTATACCAAGAGGATATGGTGATTTCATAGTGCTAATAATTCAGGATTTGGAATTAAAAAACAAAAACTAAAAACTGGGAGAAGAGTCCCAGGTCTACTATTTATTCCCTGTGACACTGTTATTACTCTCAGAATAGGCTCCTGTAAGGAGAGAGAACAGGTGGCTGCAGATTAACTGATCTAATGCAGTTGGTAGTTCTCATCTAGGGCTACCACCTAGGATGGAGCTCTTGGGTGTGGTCTAAACCTCCCTCTGTTAATGTTTCAGAGCAAGCCTCTTTTTTTTTTTTTGTCTGTTTCTAAGAAAAGACTTAACAACAAGCACTTCTGTTCTCTCTGGAGTTTTATTTGCTACAGCTCTCTCCCCAGTGACTAGAATAGCCTACTATTTCAGTAACTACTTTATTTGCTTGCCTTCTTAATTAAAGCAGTTTCCTGCTTAGCAAGGCATATTTTACCTTGAGCCTTAATTCCTTCTGCTGTCCTCTCTTAAATGGATCTAGTATCCAAAGATCTTTATCAGGATAGGTGCTGATGAACCATGAGATATCCAAATGATTCAGTGGTTGTGTTCTTGCTATACTTACAACCATGAATTGACACTTGCATACATTTCTCCTCCATTTTTAATAGACTGTTATCTATATTATTCAGTATGTTATCTATATTATCCAGTATGTTGATGGCTTTTAGCAAAGCCCTCCAAAGAGATATCCCTAGAATAGGATGATGCGGCAATTTGCTTAATTACATTTCAGTTACTGGCTAAATTTTCCAAGTAATTTTGCTTCAAAGGTGGTACTAAGACTAAGTCTCCTTTTAAAAGCACAGGTATTACTATCCTCTGTGGGGTGTGCCTGTGCAGACTTAGTGAAAGTGTTAGTCACTCAGTCATGTCTGACTCTTTGTGACCTCATGGATTGTAGGCCACCAGGCTCCTCTGTCCACAGAATTCTCCAAGCAAGAATACTGAAGTGGGTTGCCATTTCCTACTCTAGGGGATTTTCCTGACCCAGGAATTGAACCCAGGTCTCCTGATTTGTGGGTAGTTTATTTAGTATCTGATCCACCAGGGAAGCTCAAAACATGAAGTGGCTAGAAAAAAAAAAAAGATATTTCTGACTCTCATCGCACTTATTTTGGGGTCAGAAGATTCTTTGAATTGTTCTAGTAGATCATGGGCTTCTGTGTTTCTTTTTCAGGTGTCTACCTTTTTTCTGATATTTCCCCAAGTACTTTTCTTAAAACATCACCACCCTGTTCAGTATGCTATCAATTTTAGCCTGAAAAATAATTCTCTTGGCAACTCAGTGATTTTCCAAATTCTACTTACTAAATTTCATCTGATTTTTCTTTTCTTTGTGCCATGAATAGAAACCATTTTTTCTTATGATACAATTGTGCTATATTTTTCTACTAAAGTTTCATTTTATTTTATTATTTCTAAAGGAAGTTTTAACATTGTTTCAGGAAATTCAATATTTAGTACATCTCTATAAAGGGCACCATCCTGGGGTTTGATTCAATACTCCATTCAGTTCTTCTTTCTTATATATTAACTAATTAATTTTCTTAAACTTTCAAGGAGAATACTCCCCCATCCCTTATTTCAAAGATAAATAAACTGAGGAACAGAGAAGAGCAGTTGTCTCCAGATGGAGTATTCTAAATATTTAGAATAGAGATTCACACCCAGGACTACTGATTTGAAAGCCTATGTTCTTTCTGCTGTGAAAGTGAAGTTGCTCAGTCATGTCTGACTCTTTGCAACCCCATGGACTGTAGCCTACCAGGTTCCACCATCCATGGGATTTTCCAGGCAAGAATACTGGAGTGGGTTGCCATTTCACTAAACTCATAGAAGTGACATTTGTGTTTCCAGAACTAAAGTCTATGGGGTCTCATAGGAAATGATTGACTTTGAACATGCACTTCCATTAAACTCTATCTCTCCTATCACTGTTACTGAGTCCTAGGAGAATGCCTTTGATATGCCCAGACACATAACAATATGGTTTCTAAATGATAGTAGTGTTAAAAATAACATTTTTCAGCAGTGACATTCCAGAAACTAATCTATAATATAATAGCAGTCTCTTCAGTTTGATGCTTTCTCTGCTATGAAGAGAAAGTACAGGCTTTAATATATCATGATGTCTCTTTTATTCATTTCTTTCAACCTTTGGTTTAGTGCTTATAAATTACCTATAGCAGATTTGCGAGTGATGCTTTACTTAGTCATCAAATTGGGTAGGATGATGTAGGAGCCTGCTGAAAGATTTTATGCAAGTTTTACATGCTGCAGAGTTCTGGTTGTGGATGTCTTTATGTGTATATAAACCTTATAACCTGGCAGCCTCATAACACTGAGATTGCAGAGACAGAGCTAATTCATACGTTGTGGGCTATCTGTTACCAAAGTTTTATTTCATATAACTACACATTTTGTCTGGCATATTTTTCAACTATAAGGAGTTTCAAAGACATGTAATAACAGATTTAAAATAACTGGGTCTCCAGAGAAACAAAACCAATGACAGATAGATATCAATCCATTGATCAGTAGATAGACAAACAGATAAGTGATTGACTTTAAGGACATGGCTTATGTGCTTGTGAAGGCTAGGAAGTCCAAACTCTGTTGGCAAGCACACTGGCCGGAGACCCAGGGAAGAGATGATGCTGTAGTCTGCAGTCCCAAAGCAGTATGAAGCAGAAACTTTCTTACTTTGGAGGACTTCATCATTTTTTCTCAAGACCTGCAACTGATTCGATGAGGCCCACTCACATTATGGAGGATAACCTGCTTTCCTTGAAGTACACTGATTTAAATGCTACTCACATTGAAACTTTTTCTTCATAGAAAAGTGTAGATTGGTGTCTTTGGTGGCTCAGCTGTAAAGAATATGCCTGACAATGCAGGAGACACAAGCTCAATACCTGGGTTGGGAAGATCCCCCTGAGAAGGAAAGAGCAACCCACCCCAGTATTCTTGCCTGGGAAATTCTGTGGACAGAGGAGCCTGGAGGGCTACAGCCCATGGGATTTTAAGAGTTGGACACGAGTTAGTGACTAAACTACCACCCTCGCCTGGCCCAGTAGACACCCATAATTAAGCACTGCAACTGGATTCTAACTTCTTATGTTGATTTTGTCTGAAAAATTAGTGTCACTTAATTCTAAAGATATTTAAAAAAACGACATAAAGTGAAAGTAGCTCAGTTGTGTCTGACTCTTTGTGGCCCCACACAGTCCATGGAATTCTCCAGGCCAGAATACTGGAGTAGTTAGCCATTCCCTTCTCCAGGGGATCTTCCCAACCCAGGGATTGAACCCAGGTCTCCCATGTTGCAGGAAGATTCTTTACCAGCTGAGCCCCCAGGGAAGCCTCTGACAATTTCAAAGGCTTCTGTGAGGCACACACAAGTTAATATTATCTACTATAAAATTAGTCTTTTGTGTTTTGAAATTAAATCTTTTCAAAGTGATAAAAATCTAGTTAAATTCTTTGGGGTTAGTGATCCCAGAACAGAATTAAGACTTTTTCTTAACTTTTACTATTACTATAACTAATTATATTAAAGTTTAAAACTTGATTAGCATTCTTCCACGATGATAAAAAAGACAAATAGTCTTTGTTAAGGATTGGTTAATATTTATAGCATTTCTAGGAAACTTACCCTGAATTTTCATTTAAAACGTCCACACTTACAGGTTATTTTAATGAAGTCATCATCATGTTTTGTGTTTAGAACAATGTTCATTATATTTTTGAATCTTCAATTTATATTTCATTGTCTTTTGGTTAGTAGGCAATATGTATTAGCTCCTTAGCTTCCTTAGGATTAAGAATTGAAATATTAACTATATATTTTAACATGTACAAGTATGTTCTGTTGACTAATTTTAAAACCTGTTCTTATTGTTTCTGTTTCAGTGCTTCTAATATTTAACCTGTTTTAATGAAATCAGTAGAGCAGATCTTGGAGAAAAGAAGGCCATGTTATCACCCTGTGACCATTGATTCTGTTATGTCAGAATGAGCTAAGACAAGCGAAGTTATGCTACACATAAAACAACTACAAAATCTCAGTGGCTTAGTAAACCAAGAGTTTATTTCTTGCTTATTTACATTTCCAGTATGAGTCAATATGGGAACTGGGCTTATCGTTAGTTGTTCAGTAACCCAAGCTAATTGAGACTCAATTTGTATGCATATGCATGATCACTGTGCCAGGAGAAAGAACACAGAGTGAGTTGTACATGCTACTTCTTAAAACTTCTACCCAGAGGTGACCCACACCATTTCTGATCATGTTTTATTAACCAACACAAGTTACATGGCATGTGCCTACCTGCAAAGTAGGTAGTGTTGTTCAGTTGCTAAGTTGTGTCCAACTCTTTGCGACCCCAAGAACTGCAGCACACCAATCTTCCCTGTACTGTACTATCTTCTGACGTTTGCTCAAACTCATGTCCACTGAGTCGATGATGCTATCCAACCATCTCATCCTCTGTCACTCCCTCGTCCTTCTGTCTTCAATCTTTCCAAAGTAGGTGAGAAAGTATAAGTATTGCATGAACTTGGAAGGAGGGAAACTGAAATATTTGTGACCAGTCTTGTGACCATAGTCAGACACTGTTTCAGCTGTGATTCTGTATCAGGAATGATTTCAGCTTTCTGTGGCTAAGATAAGCTAATAAAGACATTATTCTTTCATATAATTTGAGTAAGTAGATAGGCAGTCTCTGAGTTGGCATGGGAGCTCAAGATTGCTGTGAAGAACCAGCCTTTCATATTTCTGTTCTACTAACCCAGTATAATAGGTTTCTGTCCTTAGCCTGACCACTTTTGGTTTCAGGAAGATTTCTACTACTATAAATAATATCACATTCTCACATATCTGCTTCCAAATCTTAAAGAGGGGAACATATTTTTTTCCTTCTTCTCTGTGTTGGTTCGGAGGAAAATCTTCCCTAGAAGAAACAATCCAGCTTTTCTATCGGACTTTCCCTTAGTTTTCATTAATCAGGACCATGTTACTTAGCAACTCTTAGATACAAGGAAAGCAGGAAAAGGGAATATCTGAAAGGGAGCAAAGAATAGCTACAGCTGATTAGAGGATCTTCATGGTTTTGCCATCTTTCTTCCTCTGGAGCTGGTCATGTTGTCCTGTTAACAAACTTTAGCTTTTATATTAAGAAAGAAGAGGAAATGTCTATGGAGAGAATGTAAGATTTCACAGAAAAAAAAAAAAATCATGGAGGCATCAGTAGTTCCTTGAGAGACTGGCAGTATTTCAGTGACAGAAAGGGCATTTTAGGTAGAATAGGCTAAAGGCAAATAGGAAAAAAATAAATGCTGGAGGGTTAGGTTATGATTAAATAACGTTGAATCATGAATGTCACATAAGAGCTTGGACCCTTTTGGGAGCCTTATAACTTGGGGGCCCTATAATGTGAAGACAATTACTCTAGATGTGGCTGATCTTGATTCAGTCTGAGTTCTACCATTTATTAGATGTGAAATGTTGAGCAAATTCTCTGGGTTCTATATATGTCCATTTGCTCATCTATGATAAAAGGGAGTAACCAATGGTACCTACCTGTATTAGGTAGGGTATGCTAAACTTCTGTAATAAATAGATGCAAAAATGTAATGACTAAAATAAAATATAAGGTCTTTTTTCTTTTTTTTTTGAGTAGTTGATATAACAAGGTAGTGGACAGGCACTCTGCTCCATGTAGTCATTCAAGGTCCTGGGTTGAATGCAACTTTACCATCTTCAACATGCTTTCCACAATCTCGGTGATAGTTCTGAAAAACTCATTGGGCTGTAGAGAGCTTTGTATGGTACAGATATAATGCATATTAAGTACTTTGCATTGTGTGTGAAACAGAGTAAACAGTCAGTAAACATTCAGTTCAGTTCAGTTGCTAAGTCGTGTTCGACTCTTTGCGACCCCATGGACTGCAGCACACCAGGCCTCCCTGTCCATCAGCAACTCCCAGAGCTTACTCCAACTTATAAATAAACATTAATGGCTCTTAATGTTAGTCATAATTTTGGCTTAGAAACCAAAGGCTCAAAGAAGAATTGAAAGCCATGCTAGTCTTATTAAACCATAAAATAATATTTTATATATTTACTTATTTTGAAGAGAAAAATGAAACAGCTGAAATAAAAATTATTTTGTCAAACATAAATATAAGATAGTTCTGCAAAAGGATGGTTTTATAGGATGAGTTGTAGTTATAGGCTGACAAACCAGTTGGATACAGTTGTGACAGTGTAGTCAAGAACTAATGAGATCAGAAGGAAGGTAGGAAAGAAGAAGGGAGAGATCTAATGCATTCTACTATCTCAATGTTTGGAGAGTCTCAGATATTTATCCTTCTTGATGTCCCCAATTCAGTATGTGTTTGGCATCAATCTTTGTCACTGGCAAAATCATAGTATTTCTCTTATCATCTCAAAATAAATTTATGAATATATTTGGATTTGATTGCAGAAAATAGAATGGGGAAATGCCAAAGGAGGTTCCCTTAGATGTTGGATATGTGCATATCTGTTTGGATATCAAGCTAAAATTATTTTGTGTTTGACTTCCTCTGGTCTATTGAAGGATAACTCAATTTATCTCTTATTTTTTCTCTTTATGCCCCAAGATGATTAATGCATTTAGTCACTTCTTGGATTTGATTTTGTTTTCCTTCCTCTCTCTTTTTTTTTTTTACCTTTTGCTTCTTCATTAGGATAATGATTCCTTTCTTTCTCTGAATCTTATAACAAAAAAAAATACCAAAAACCATACATTACACTAGTCAACCAGGATTACATCAGCCAGTTTGTTTTGCTTTTGCCAAGATTAGAATTGCCAGTATTTTTACCAGAATTTCTCACATATATGTTTTTCTTCCTTTTCTAAGAGTGTTAGAGAGTTTGAAAACGAATGAGCTAGGAATGAGAAGGTAGAATTCCCAGAAATAAAAGCCTTGTATATGTCACAGACTGGGAAGTCATGCTTGCAATGATTAAGAATTCTTTTTATTATTTACCTAGCAGGCTTGAATGCTAAGTTGCTTTAGTCATATCTGACTCTTTGTGCCCCTATGGAACATAACCTACCACGCCCCTCTTTCATGGGATTCTCCAGGCAAGAATACTGAAGTGTGGTACTATGCCCTTCTCCAGGGGATCTTTCTGACTTAGGGGGTGAACCCATGTCTTATGTTTCCTGCACCGGCAGGCAGGTTCTTTACTGCTAACACCACCTGTCAGTTCAGTCAGTTCAGTTGCTCAGTCGTGTCCGATTCTTTGCGACCCCATGAATCGCAGCACGCCAGGCAGCCCCGTCCATCACCAACTCCCGGAGTTCACTCAGACTCACGTCCATCAAGTCCATGATGCCATCCAGCCATCTCATCCTCGGTCGTCCCCTTCTCCTCCTGACCCCAATCCCTCCCAGCATCAGAGTCTTTTCCAATGAGTCAACTCTTTGCATGAGGTGGCCAAAGTACTGGAGTTTCAGCTTTAACATCATTCCCTCCAAAGAACACCCAGGAATGATCTCCTTCAGAATGGACTGGTTGGATCTCCTTGCAGTCCACGGGACTCTCAAGAGTCTTCTCCAACACCACAGTCCAAAAGCATCAATTCTTCAGTGCTCAGCTTTCTTCACAGTCCAACTCTCACATCCATATATGACCACAGGAAAAACCATAGCTTGACTAGATGGACATTTGTTGGCAAAGTAATAGCTCTGCTTTTCAATATACTATCTAGGTTGGTCATAACTTTCCTTCCAAGGAGTAAGCATCTTTTAATTTAATGGCTGCAGTCACCATCTGCAGTGATTTTGGATCCACCAAAAATAAAGTCTGACACTGTTTCCACTGTTTCCCCATCTATTTCCCATGAAGTGATGGGACCAGATGCCATGATCTTAGTTAGGTTTCAGTCTCTACCATGACCAAGGGAGAAGTGTGGGGGTAATTTCCCAGGTTCTAGTAGTAAGAATAAAAACATTCTGATAAAATGCCACTCTCACACATGTGTATAGCATTAATACCTGGCAGATAGCATGGGTACAGCATATTTGTGTAGATCAGTGGATATAAAAAGATTACATTCATGTAACTACTACCCAGATTCAAAATTAAACATTATACCTAGAAGGATCACTCTTGTACATTCCCAGACACTGTTCCCCTAAAGTAATCCCTATTTTTGCATTTAGCAGCAGAAATTAGTTTTGCCTTGATTTTATACTTCATATAAATGGAATCATAAAGTATGTACTCTTCAGTATCTGATTTCTTTCACTCATCACAACGTTAAAGGGGTTCATCCATGTTTTTACATATAAATTTTTCCATTTTCATCATGTACTACATGGCATTGTGTGAAAGCAGTGAGGAGAAAATGAGTAAATGTAAGCATGAGCATGTGTGTGCTCAGTTGTGTCTGACTCTTTGTAACTTCGTGGCTGTGGCCCGCCAGGTTCCTCTGCACATGGAATTTTCAAGATTAGCATACTGGAATGGGTTGCCATTTCCTCCTTCAGGGAGCCTCCCTGACTTATGTATTTTTTTTAATTTTTATTTTTACTTTATTTTACTTTACAATACTGTATTGGTTTTGCCATACATTGACATGAATCCGCCATGGGTGTAAATGAGTTCCCAAACATGAACACCCCTCCCACCTCCCACTCATATCATCTCTCTGGATCATCCCCGTGCACCAGCCCCAAGCATCCTGTATCTTGCAACGAACATAGACTGGCAATTCGTTTCTTACATGATAGTATACATGGTTCAGTGCCCTGACTTATGTATTGAACCCACATCTCTTGCATCTCCTACATTGGCAGGAGGATTCTTTACCACTGCACTACCTGGAAAAGTAGTAAAATGTGTTTATTCATTCTACTGTACCCAAGTTTTTAGAGTGTTTGTAGTTTGGGGCTATATTGTTATGAACATTCTTGTACTTATATTTTAGTGAGAATAATGTATATGTCTCTGCACTCAGCTTTCTTAGTAGACCAACTCTCACATCCATACATGACTACTAGAAAGACCATAGCCTTGACTAGACAGACCTTTTTTGGCAAAGTAATATCTCTGCTTTTTAATATGCCATCTAGGTTGGTCATAACTTTCCTTCCAAGGAGTAAGGCTCTTTTAATTTCATGGCTGCAATCAGCATCTGCAGTGATTTTGGAGCCCCAAAAATAAAGTCAACCACTGTTTCCACTATTTCCCCATCTATTTCCCATGAAGTGATGGGACCAGATGCCATGATCTTCATTTTCTGAAAGTTGAGCTTTAAGCCAACTTTTTCACTCTCCTCTTTCACTTTCACCAAGAGGCTCTTTAGTTCTTCTTCACTTTCTGCCATAAGGTTGGTGTCTTCTGCATATCTGAGGTTATTGATATTTCACCCAGCAATCTCAGAGAAGGCAATGGCAACCACTCCAGTACTCTTGCCTGGATAATCCCATGGATGGAGGAGCCTCGTGGGCTACAGTCCATGGGGTCACTAAGAGTTGGACAAGACTGAAGCAACTTAGGAGCAGCAACAGCCGAGCAATCTTGATTCCAGCTTGTGCTTCATCCAGGCCAGCATTTCTCATGATGTACTCTGCATATAAGTTAAATAAGCAGGGTGACAATATATAGCCTTGACGTACTCCTTTTCCTATTTGGAAACAGTCTGTTGTTCCATGTCCAGTTCTAACTGTTGCTTCCTGATCTGCATACAGATTTCTCAAGAGTTTAGGGCTTTAAAGGCTGCTTTAGCTAGATCCCATAATGGGTCCGATGTTTCTAGGTTGGAGGTGGAGGACAAGGCGTCGAGGGCCTCTGCTATATTAGGCTGGCCTCCTGGTCGAGAAACGGAGGGCGTAGGGCTCAGAATTGTAGCCCTCTGAGTTGGATCTGCCTTAAACACCCTTTGTGGGCCCGGATTTTCAATCTGATTGGGGCCTACACTTTGGGTTTGGATAGGTTCTATGATCTGACTCACAATCAGGATTCCCCCAGGGTTTACACTGAACCCATTGGCCTGCAGCTGGAAGCCCCAAGATAATTCAGACACCCAAGACTTTTCCTGCATAGCTGACTTCTGGTTAAACGTTAATTTTACCTGAGCAATCTCATCTTTAGGTATCTCATCCTCTTGATCATAGAATTCATCTCTTGACATAGGCTGAGTGAAGGAGAAGTTGACTAAATCTTGGTTGCTAGTTTTCCATCTCCTTACCCCATCATTTGAAGTCACACAGCTCCATGACCTACAGAAATAATGTTGTACAGCCCCACAAGTTTCCTCGTCACTTTTATGACCAGGACATGCCCCAAAACCTCTAAATCGGATCAAAGGCATTGACCAAGGGGTGTCCACTAAGTCCTTGAAGTCAAAATATAAGTCAGGCCACCAGGTGGTGTTCGGGGGATGTGTCTCGGTGGTCGTATTGAGTACCTCTCGCATCAGCCCATTTTGAAGTCTCCAGGTGATCTTGACAGGTTGATGTGGGTCAGTGCTGGCAGTTCCGGGGTCGAGGAGGACAGCTATCATCGGGAGAGTCAGAGTGATCCGTCCAAGATCTGCTGTCGGACGAGCTTTAATTTTAAGGGATTGGAAGGATGCAGTGTTGACTTCCATTCTCTTTGAGCCCTCTCTTGTTCTTCTGGAGTGGCCTGTCGCACGTGGTTGCAGTGTACCCAGGGCCCAATTCCGTCTACCTTGAGGGCAGTAGGGGTGGTAAGAAGAACAACATAAGGGCCCTTCTATCTTGGTTCTAAGGTCCTTGACTGGTGTCTTTTAACCCAAACCCAATCTCCTGGGCCTATATTATGAGACGAGATTGTTCCTTCATTTTGGCCCACATGAATTTCCCATAACAATGACCAGATATGTTTATGCACCTTAATCAAAGCTAGCAGCTCCTTTTGGAAAGTGTGTAGCGGGAGAGGTGGTTTGGTTTTTCCCTCAAATGCTGGACAAATGGGGGACAGACTTCCATATACAATTTCAAAGAGAGTCAAACCCAGTTTATAGGGGGTGTTTCGTGCCCAAAAAAGCGCGAAGGGAAGGAGGGTCACCCAATCCCTGCCAGTCTCTATTGCCAGTTTTGTTAAAGTTTTTTTTAGGGTCCGATTCATTCTTTCTACCTGTCCTGAGCTCTGGGGACTGTATTTGCAATGTAACTTCCATTTGGTCCCCAGGGCTGAGGCCAGTCCTTGAACAATTTTACTCACAAATGCAGGTCCATTATCAGAGCCGATAGATGCCGGCAGCCCAGACCTAGGTATAAGCTCTTCTAGGAGCTTCTTAGCTACTACTATCGCTGTCTCCTTCTTAGTAGGGTAAGCTTCTACCCACCCAGAAAACGTATCAACCAAAACTAACAGGTAATGGTACCCATACTTGCCTGGCCTTACCTCAGTGAAATCTATTTCCCAATGATGTCCTGGCCTTTCCCCCCAATATCTTACACCTGTGTGCTGTCCTTTTCCCGGTCTCATCATCTGACAGGCCTTGCAGGTGCAGACTATATCCTGGATGGTTTTCTTCTGTTGGGGAAACTGCAGCTGCGCTGTTTGTAGGAGTGTCAAAGTCTTTTTCTCTCCCAAATGGGTAGTTTGATGTAAATGGTACAGAGATGCCTTCCCAGGTCAGCAGGAAGCAACAAGTTGTCATCTTGGTCCCGATACCATCCGTTTTGCCAGCAGGACGGGTGGTATTATCTTGCACCCAGCTCAAATCAGAGGGGGAGTATATGGGGCTTGGGGGAAGTGTTCCCATCCCCGGCGGTGGCGATCCCACAGTTGGTATATGGGCTTCGTGGTCTCCAGCAGCTGCCTCACGGGCTGCTGCATCAGCAGCATGGTTGCCTCGGGCCCTGGCACCCTCTCCTTTCTGGTGTCCCGGGACATGCACTATGGACACTGCCCGGGGCAAGTGGACCGTTGCCAAGAGTCTGCGAATCTCAGGCACGTTTTTAATCTCTTTCCCTCCGCTGTTAAGAGGCCCTGCTCTTTATATATGGGGCCTTGAATGTGCACAGTGCCGAATGCATATCGGCTGTCAGTGTAAATAGTGATTCTTTTTCCTTTTGCCCTCTCTAGTGCTTGTATCATAGCTATCAGTTCTGCTTTTTGGGCAGATGTTCCAGGGGGCAGCCTCAGCCCAGATGATCTTTCCAGTGTCATCTACTATGGCTGCCCCCTCTTTTCTCTGTCCATCCTTTATAGAACTGCTCCCGTCCATGAACCATACCAGCTCACTGTTTTCTAATGGCAAGTTGCTGAGGTCTTTTCGTATGGCGGTTACCTCAGCTATAACCTCAACACAGTCATGGAGGGGCCCGTCCTCTTCCGGGATGGGTAGCAAAGTGGCAGGGTTCAGAAAACAAGGTGTTTGAAAGTGTATCCGGGGAGCATCCAGCAGCAGGGCCTGGTAATGGGTTAAGCGAGCATTAGAAATCCACTCACCCGGTGGCTGTTTGAGGATCCCCTCTATGGCGTGAGGAGTGTAGACCAGGAGACACTGTCCATAAGTCAGCTTGTCAGCATCATGGACAAGGAGAGCAGTGGCCACGATGATATGGAGACAGGGTGGCCATCCCGCAGCTACTGGATCCAGTCGTTTAGAGAGATATGTCACAGGCCGTCTCCACGGTCCCCATTGCTGCGTCAGGACTCCCTTCCCTACTTCCTGCTTTTCATCCACAAACAGTTGAAACGGCTTAGCTGGGTCCAGAAGAGCAAGGGCTGGGGCTTCCAGTAATGCCTGTCAAAGTTCCTGAAATGCCCGCCTCATTGGCTCAGTCCAAGTCCAGTCTCTATTTTCTCTGCTTCCTTCATATAGAGGTCGGGCCTTTTCAGCAAACCCCATAATTCATAGCCTGCAGTACCCAACCATCTCTAAAAACTCTCTCACATGCCGGGGAGTGGTTGGCTCAGGGATCCATAGAATAGTCTCTTTCATAGCCTGAGTCAACCATCTTTGTCCCTGTTTTATTTTATATCCCAAATAAATGACTTCCTGTCTAGCAATTTTGGCCTTCTTCTTGCCCGGTACCCCAATGTCCCCAAAGTCTGGAGGAGATCGCCTGTGGCCTTTAGGCATACTTCCCTAGTCGTAGTGGCCAGCATTAGGTCATCTACATACTGCAACAGAACGACTTCGGGGTGGCTGGTTCGATACTCACAGAGATCTTTGCCCAGAGCCTCATTGAACAATGTCAGCGAGTTTTTGAACCCCTGTGGGAGGCGAGTCCAGGTCAGCTGCCCCACAGTTTGGCCGTCCTCGTCAGCCCATTCAAATGCGAAGATTTCCTGGCTCTGGGGTGCCAAAGGCAAGCTGAAAAAGGCATCTTTCAAGTCTAAAATTGTATACCAGACATAGTCTGGTGGCAAGCTGCTCAGGAGGGTGTATGGGTTAGGGACAGTGGGATGAATGTCACTCACCGATTTGTTGACTTCACGAAGATCTTGGGCTTCTCCCCTGGGCTTTTTCACAGGCAACAGGGGAGTATTCCATGGGGATCGGTGCTTTTTGAGAATTCCTGCCTTTAGGAGGTGCTGGATATGTGGCATAATTCCTTGCCGGGCCTCCTGGCTCATGGGATACTGTTTCACCCTCACAGGAATAGCATTTGCTTTTAATTTAACAACAATGGGAGGTCTTTGTTTAGCCAGTCCCATTCCTGCTATCTCTGCCCAGGCCAGAGTGTATTTCTGAATCCACTGTTGCATAGCAGGATCCACCGCTGCAGGGGGTTTTGGTGAATATAGTCTGTATTCATCTCTCAGTGCCAGGGATAAAACATGAATTGGTTGTCCAAGCCCGTCTGTGACTGATATTCCCCCAGAGTCAAAGTGAATTTGCGCATTGACTTTGGCCAATAGGTCTCTTCCTAATAAAGGGACCGGACATTCCAGGATCACCAGAAATGAGTGGGACACCCGTTGGGCTCCCAAGTCCACTTTTCGTTTAGTAGTCCAGTAATATCTCTTTGTCCCGGTGGCTCCCTCGATCAAGCTAGTCTTTTTGGACATCGGCCCAAATTTTTGGTTGAGAACTGAGTATTGGGCTCCCGTATCCACCATGAAGCCGACCGGTTTCCCCTCCACATTAATAGTTACCCAGGACTCAGGGAGAGATGGCGGGCCCTGACCCCCCTAATCACTATCTTTCCCTGCATATAAGGCGTGGGTCCCCGGGGAAGAGTCTTCCTTTCTTACAGTCCTTTTCTTCAGCTCTCTCTTGGGGCACTCATTTTTCCAGTGTCCCTGCTCTTTGCAGTACACGCACTGGTCTCTCTTTAGGGCAGGTCTAGCTGGTTTTTCCTTTCCTCCCGACCTGGTGTCTTTAGTTCTCGGGGCTTCAGGCCCCTTTCTCGTCCCCGCAAAAAGGATCTGAACCAGCTCTTTCTGATTTCTCCAGTTTTCTTCAGCCCTATATTCCTTTTCCTCCCGTCTAATCCGTTCCTCCCTCTCCTCAGGGGTGTCTCTGTTATTAAACACTTTCTCAGCTGCCCTCACCAGATCCTGTATTGACAGTTCCCCCAGCCCTTCTATCTTCTGTAACTTTCTCCTGATATCTGGAGCTGCCTGGTTCACGAAAGCTAACAGAACTGCTGTGCGTGACTCATCAGCCTGGGGGTCCATGGGCGTATACTGCCTAAAGGCTTCCATTAACCTCTCTAAGAAGTCTGCCGGGGCTCTCGTTTGGCTCCTGTCTTATCAGATTCACCTTAGATAAATTCATTGGTTTCCTGGCGGCTGCCCAGAGACCGGCCATTAGAGTCTGGCGAAAGACCCGAAGATGCTCCCTACTGTCCACACCCTCAAAGTCCCAGTTTGGCCGCATAGAAGGGAACCCTTCTTCCACTAGGTGGGGCTGCATGATCGGTCCCCCATCCACTCCGGGAACGTGTTTCCGCGCTTCCGACAGAATTCACTCCCGTTCCTCTGTGGTGAAAAGCACCTGTAACAGCTGCTGACAATCATCCCAAGTAGGATTGTGAGTAAACAGGATAGTGTCTAAAAGATCAATAAGGCCTTGGGGCTTTTCAGAAAAAGAGGGGTTTTGAGCTTTCCAGTTATATAGGTCACTAGTTGAGAACAGCCAATATTGATAATTCCATTCTCAGTCAGGATTTGCTGGCCTGACCCGGACAGGAAGCGCTCAAGCAGTAGACGAAGGGGCCTCTGGCTCCTGTAGTCAGACGAGTCCCTGCCCCCTCGGGTCCTTCCGCGAGTTCCCTGGGCTGGCCCCCCTTCCTGCTGTGGAGCCGAGGGTTCTGAGTTCCCTCTTTGTTCTCCGGACGACACCTGGGGTACCTGCGGGAGCAAGGGTGGCGGGATATACGGGGGAGGCGAGATTTCAGTGTCTAAATCAATCAGACTAGGGTATAGGGAAGATTCTTGGAGTATCGGTTTCTTCCGACTCTCCCTTGCCTCCCGGTTTTCTTCCTTAGAGGTCTCCATGACCAGGACCTGTGGAACAGAAGCACTGGGGGCATTGTGAATAAAGGGTTTCAGCCAGACGGGAGGGTCTTCTACTAGATTTTCCCAGACCAGGATGTAAGTAGCTTGGTCCAGATGGCCCAGAGGGTCAGGAGCCATTATCTCTTCTTTAACAGCCTGGATGACCGGCAGGCCGAAAGTTCCCTCCGGCGGCCAGCCAACCTGGAATGTCGGCCACTCAGATGAACATAGGGTTTTCAGCTTTCTCTTCTTTACTAGCAGGGATAGATTCTGAGCCTTGGACGTAAAATCAGAAAAATGGTCAGTCATTACAGATAGCGGTGTAGAATAACTCTGATCCATGGCGGCAACACCCACAGTAAACACAAAAAGCACGGTGCTGGCACACAAAGACAAGCGACAGACAGTAGACGAACAAATATCGGCCGAAAACACTGAACAAGGCTTATCCCGGGTTGCTGTTGTCCTGTTCCCCAAAGTTACCTTACCGAAGGGCGACCACTGCCCACCAGACTCAGGATCGGGAGAAACGTTTTCCCCCATTCCTTTACAGAATGGCTCACAGAAACAGCTGCCTTCTAGCTCGAACGCTGGGCCCTGAACTTATGCTGGCTGGGCGACTCTTTTGCCCCCTGACCTGATGCCGGCGTCCAGATATACTTCCTCCTAGTGAGGCTTCCCTTATGCCTGGAAAGTGTTGTTCTTCTCAGTCAGAGGATCCCGGATGAGCCCCCAAATGTTATGCCCAAGGTCCCAATCCGCAGAACTGAGAGAACAAGACATCCACAGCAATGCAAACGCAAAAAGGGAATTTATTGCTAGCTCGAGCCAGGGCCCAAGTTTCATCCAACGCAGTGGAGTGGAACAAGGGCCCCGAGCCCTGAATTACAGCAGTATTTATAGGGTTAAGACAAAGACAGGGAATTGGCAGGGGCGGATTGGTTGCAAGGGTTCCTTAGCATCTACTAATTGGCTAGATTTTCACGCGTGCAGGCGTTCTCAGGGGATTTTCATCCTCATCCTGATAAGCCTGAACCAGGCTACAGGGAGTACACTGATTGGTCGAGTCCTGGCGCCGGCAGAGGATGATCTCAGTTCCTCCTTGGCAATAACTCAGCCCCTCTGTAAAGGAGACTTAGGCCTACCTTGGCCCCCTGAAGCCTGTCATGGTGTCTGTTTGATCCTAACAGGCATTGCCTTTCTTTGGGATTGGAATGAAAATGGACCTTTTCCAGTCCAGTGGCCACTGCTGCGTTTTCCAAATTTGCTGGCATATTAAGTGCAGCATTTTCATAGAATTATCTTTCAGGATCTGCAATAGCTCAACTGGCATTCCATTACCTCCACTAGCTTTGTTCGTAGTGATGCTTTCTAAGGCCACTTGACTTCACATTCCAGGATGTCTGGCTCTAGGTGAGTGATCACACCATCGTGATTATCTGGGTCATGAAGATCTTTTTTGTACAGTTCTTCTGTGTATTCTTGCCACCTCTTCTTAATATCTTCTGCTCCTGTTAGGTCCATACCATTTCTGTCCTTTATTGAGCCCATCTTTGCATGAAATGTTCCCTTGGTATCTCTAATTTCCTTGAAGAGATCTCTAGTCTTTCCCATTCTGTTGTTTTCCTCTATTTCTTTGCATTGATCACTGAGGAAGGCTTTCTTATCTCTTCTTACTATTCTTTGGAACCCCACATCCAAGGAGTGGTGCTGCGTGGGTACAGGATGGCAGAAAGGAGCCACTCCACGTTCAAGGTCAGGAGGGGTGGCAGTGAGGAAATACCCCTTGTCCAAGGTAAGGAGCAGTGGCTGCGCTTTGCTGAAGCAGCTGGGAAGAGATACCCCACATCCAAGGTAAGAGAAACCCAAGTAAGATGATAAGTGTTGCGAGAGGGCATCAGAGGACAGACACACTGAAACCAGAATCACAGAAAACTAGGCAATCTAATCCCATGGACCACAGCCTGGTCTAACTCAATGAAACTAAGCCATGCCCTGTGGGGCCACCCAAGATGGGCGGGTCATGGTGGAGAGGTCTGACAGAATGTGGTCCACTGGAGAAGGGAATGGCAAACCACTTCAGTATTCTTACCTTGAGAACCCCATGAACAGTATGAAAAGGCAAAATGATAGGATACTGAAAGAGGAACTCCCCAGGTCAGTAGGTGCCCAATGTGCTACTGGAGATCAGTGGAGAAGTAACTCCAGAAAGAATGAAGGGATGGAGCCAAAGCAAAAACAATACCCAATTGTGGGTGTGACTGGTGATAAGAGCAAGGTCTGATGCTATAAAGAGCAATATTGCATAGGAACCTGGAATGTTAGGTCCATGAATCATGACAAATTGGAAGTGGTCAAACAAGAGATGGCAAAACTGAACATCGGCATTCTAGGAATCAGCGAACTAAAATGGACTGGAATGGGTGAATTTAACTCAGATGACCATTATGTCTACTACTGCAGGCAGGAATCCCTCAGAAGAAATGGAGTAGCCATCATGGTCAACAAATGAGTCCAAAATGCAGTACTTGGATGCAATCTCAAAAACGACAGAATGATCTCTGTTCGTTTCCAAGGCAAATCATTCAGTATCACAGTAATCCAAGTGTATGCCCCAACCAGTAATGCTGAAGAAGCTGAAGTTGAATGGTTCTATGAAGACCTACAAGACCTTTTAGAACTAACACCCAAAAATGACGTCTTTTTCATTATATGGGACTGGAATGCAAAAGTAGGAAGTCAAGAAACACCTGGAGTAACAGGCAAATTTGGCTTTGGAGTACAGAATGAAGCAGGGCAAAGGCTAATAGAGTTTTGCCAAGAGAGCGCACTGGTCATAGCAAACATCTCTTCAAACAACACAAGAGAAGACTCTACACATGGACATCACCAGATGGTCAACACTGAAATCAGATTGATTATATTCTTTGCAGCCAAAGATGGAGAAGCTCTATACAGTCAGCAAAAAATCATGAACTTCTTATTGCCAAATTCAGACTCAAATTGAAGAAAGTAGGGAAAACCACTAGACCATTCAGGTATGACCTAAATCAAATCCCTTATGATTATACAGTGGAAGTGAGAAATAGATTTAAGGGACTAGATCTGATAGATATAGTGCCTGATGAACTATGGACGGAGGTTTGTGACATTGTACAGGAAACAGGGATCAAGACCATCCCCATGGAAAAGAAATGCAAAAAAGCAAAATGGCTGTCTGGGGAGGCCTTTCAAATAGCTGTGAAAAGAAGAGAAGCGAAAAGCAAAGGAGAAAAGGAAAGATATAAGCATCTGAATGCAGAGTTCCAAAGAAAGTTTATAGTATCTATTTATATTTTGTTTAAAAATTAATCAGAGATTGATTTGTGTATGATATGACCTACCTGGAAAAGGAGATGGCAACTCACTCCAGTATTCTTGCCTGGATAATCCCATTAACAGATAGCCTAGCAGGCTACAGCCCATGGGGTTGCAAAGAGTCAGACATGACTGAGTGACTAACAGGTACATACACATGACATATAAATAATGGTCATTTATTCCCATGAAAGTGAAAGTGAAACTGAAGTCCCTCAGTTGTGTCTGACTCTTTGCGACCCCATGAACTGTAGCCTATGAGATTTCTCCATCCCTGGAATTTTCCAGGCAAGAGTACTGGAGTGGGTTGCCATTTCCTTCTCCAGGGGGTCTTCCCTACCCAGGGATTGAACCCGGGTCTCCCACATTGCAAGCAGATGCTTTTACCTTCTGAGCCACCAGGTAAGCTCCCCCATTTAGTCCCATATGCATATCCAATATACCCAGCACTATTTGTTGATAAGAGTATCCTACCCATACTGCACTACAAGGCTACTTTTGTAATATAAGCAAATGACTGAAGATATGACTTTGCTTCTGAATTCTCTATTCTGTTCCATTGGCCTAATTGACTATAATTACCACTTTGCTATAGATATATGATACATCCTTTTAGTTGTATAAGTCATTCTAGTTTGATTTTTAAGATATGTTATTTTATGGAAATTTTAGATTCAGCATGTTAATTTTCACCAAAACTTACTGTGTTGCTTGAATAACTGATACATTTAGAGAAGGTTGACAGATTTACAATGTAAAGTTTTTCAGTTCATGTGCATTTTATACTCTACCATGTATTTACTCCCTTTTTACTAGGTCTTTACTTTTCTAAAAAAATGATTTGCAGTTGTATGTATACTTTATGTCATTTGTTAGAGTTATTATTGGATGATGTTTCTTGATGCTACTGTACATTATTTCATTTACCAAACTTCAGTTTTTTCTGGAATATATAAATATAATTGATATGTTAATGTTTTCATGTTGAATTCACATCAATAATTCAGCAAACTCATTTATTCCAACAGCTTTCTGAATATTATTTTGGACTTATTATGTGTCAAACCATGTTATTTTGCAAATCTGTACACAATAAGTTTTATTGCTTTGTATTGTTCTTTCTGATCCCATATTTTCCTTTTTTTCCATTGACTTAGTTGTACTGAATAGATTTTCAAGTCGAAAAATTGAATAGAAGATAAGGAAATGCCATCATTACTGATAGTAGAGGGAAGGTTTTCAATATTTCAGCAAGTATGTTACTGATTGTAGACATTTCATGAGGCCCACTGCATTCACACCATTTTCTAAGACCTGAGAATATGCTCTCTGCACCCTAAAAATAACAGCTTCCTCACTATTTTCCAGATCTGGCATGTTTTAATGAAAGTGCTTGCACAGAAGCTAGCATGTTACCTTGCTTCATGCCTTTCATGACATTGATGCCTTTCTGCTCTATTTTCTAGGTCATTCTATATGATTAACAGCTTTCTCTTTCTGCTTTTTCTTTGTGTGCTTCCTTTTCTGTAAATTATTGTGAACATATGCTTAATTTTTTTTAATAATCAGTGATCTACAATTAATAACCATTCAAAGTACAAATGACCTATCAGAGACATCGTTATCAGCCACAGCCAAGCACTGAGTACCCTTTGACTGTGTGCCACCTTGTGTGTTAGGAAACAAAACTCCTAGCCACATTTAGGTCATAACACTAGATTTGAGATTTAAAGTTTCTTGAGAATGAGGCCATGTGATTCAATGGGTAATTCAGAGAAAGCCTAACATTTGAGAACTATGCCACTTAATTATATCTGTTATTTTTATTTTCCTGTGTTTTCTTTCCACGCCATGCTCCCTTCTCCATAATGTCTCTTCTGGTTGATTCTATTATATTAAAGATTTATCTACACCTCTATTATACTATCATTATTAAGATTGCAGTAAGTTGCTACTACTTCATGGGAAATAGTTGGGGAAACAGTGGAAACAGGGTCAGACTTTATTTTTTGGGGCTCCAAAATCACTGCAGATGGTGATTGCAGCCATGAAATTAAAAGACACATACTCCTTGGAAGAAAGGTTATGACCAACCTAGATAGCATATTGAAAATCAGAGACATTATTTTGCCAACAAAGGTCTGTCTAGTCAAGGCTATGGTTTTTCCTGTGGTCATGTATGGATGTGAGAGTTGGACTGTGAAGAAAGCTGAGCACTGAAGAATTGATGCTTTTGAACTGTGGTGTTGGAGAAGACTCCTGAGAGTCCCTTGGACTGCAAGGAGATCCAACCAGTCCATTCTGAAGGAGATCAGCCCTGGGATTTCTTTGGAAGGAATGACGCTAAAGCTGAAGCTCCAGTACTTTGGCCACCTCATGCAAAGTGTTGACTCATTGGAAAAGACTCTGATGCTGGGAGGGATTGGGGGCAGGAGGAGAAGGGGATGACAGAGGGTGAGATGGCTGGATGGCATAACCAACTCAAAGGACATGAGTCTGAGTGAACTCCGGGAGTTGGTGATGGACAGGGAGGCCTGGCATGCTGCGATTCATGGGGTCGCAGAGTCGGACACGGCTGAGCGAATGAACTGAACTGAGCTGAACTGAAGTTGCTATAGGGTTCAACTCCCATCTTAAAGTGTGAGGTACCCTGGAGAATCAGTGCAGTGTTTTGCTCATTTTTATTTATCCTGTAAAGACTTAACATACATTTGCAAAATTGCATGAAATTGATTAAAATAGGAACTTATTGTTTTAATCACTAAATCTTGTCCAACTCTTGCGATTTCATGGACTGTGTAGCCCACTAGGATCCTCTTTCCATAGGATATCCCAGGCAAGATCCTGGAGTGGATTGCCATTTCCTACTCCAGGGAATTTTCCGGACCCAGAGACTGAACCTGCATCTCCCGCATTGGAAGGCAGATTCTTCACTACTTCATCAGGGAAGCCCAAACTAGAAACTAAATGGGTGCTTATTAACTTAGTCATGGGACAGTTCAGTCAAGTACTTTAGAAAATAATCATAATGCTACATGGTATTTGTTTGTCCCTCCGATTTTTTCCCATCCAGGACCCCCCTCAGAAGATGCATCAGGAATTTAGCATATCTAATTTCGGAATACTATTGAGACTGTACCCACCTTGATGACATGTTGAAAATTATATTTTATGATAATATTAACCAAATCATTATACTTTTTCTATAAATACTTGCAAATAAAGTAAAAGGAAACATGTAAACTCAAGTATGTGCTTTGCATGTTCTTGGGTGGTTTTATTCCAAATTACTTTTTAAATGAATCTTCTTGCCCCATTGTCAAAGTTCTTTTGTTCTTGATCTAGATTTTAATGAGGAAAGATATTTGGACTTTTTTCCCCTTTTAACTGTTTGGATTTTTTATTTAAGAACCAGATTTTTTTCAGGTGTGTGATATAGGTGATATCTCTGATTCAGTAGAAACGTTCTTGCCTTATTGTCACCCTGAACTAATCAGGTCCTGGGGGATATTTGGTCACTTCTCCAGAGACATTCATCAGTGCTAATGGGCCCAGGTCATCGTGCCCATTTGTTTTTGTTTTTATTTAAAAACAGATGGCCCTGACATCAGGAGTATCTTATAAGTTTATCAACTATTTTTCTTTAATCTCTGAGGATTAAATTTATAAATGCAAATATAGATAATCTTTGTAATAAATAGTAAAGTTTGTAATTTATAAGGTGAGATACATTAAAAAATTGTTCTTTAGTCGCTATATCATATCTGACTCTTTTGAACCCCGTGGACTGTCACTCACCAGGCTCTTCTGTCCATGGGATTCTCCAGGCAAGAATACTGGAGTGGGTTGCCATTTCCTTCCCAGGGGATCTCCCAGACTTGGGGATCAGACCCACATCTCCTGCATTGGCAGGTGGTTTCTTTACTGCTGAGCCACCAGGAAAGCCCTTTTAAAAGATTCAGTTCGGTTCAGTTCAGTCGCTCAGCCGTGTCCGACTCTTTGTGACCCCATGAATTGCAGCGCCAGGACTCCCTGTCCATCACCAACTCCCGAAGTTCACTCAGACTTACATCCATCGAGTCAGTGATGCCATCCAGCCATCTCATCCTGGGTCATCCGCTTCTCCTCCTGCCCCCAATCCCTCCCAGCATCAGGGTATTTTCCAATGAGTCAACTCTTCGCCTGAGGTGCCCAAGTACGGGAGCTTCAGCTTTAACATCATTCCTTCCAAAGAAATCCCAGGGCTGATCTCCTTCAGAATGGACTGGTTGGATCTCCTTGCAGTCCAAGGGACTCTCAAGAGTCTTCTCCAACACCACATTTCACATTGTTTTTTTTTTTTATTTTTTTATTTTATTTTTTAATTTTTTTTAATTTTAAAATCTTTAATTCTTACATGCGTTCCAAGTATCAGTTCTTCGGCGCTCAGCCTTCTTCACAGTCCAACTCCTACATCCATACATGACCACTGGAAAAACCATAGCCCTGACTTTAGTCAGCAAAGTAATGTCTCTGCTTTTGAATATGCTATCAAGGTTGGTCATAACTTTTCTTCCAAGGAGTAAGCGTCTTTTAATTTCATGGCTGCAATCACCATCTGCAGTGATTTTGGAGCCCCAAAACATAAAGTTTGACACTGTTTCCACTGTTTCCCCATCTGTTTCCCAGGAAGTGATGAGACTGGATGCCATGATCTTCGTTTTCTGAATGTTGAGCTTTAAGTCAACTTTTTCACTTTCCTCTTTCACTGTCATCAAGAGGCTTTTTAGTTCCTCTTCAGTTTCTGCCATAAGGGTGGTGTCATCTGCATATCTGAGGTTATTGATATTTCTCCCAGCAATCTTGATTCCAGCTTGTGTTTCTTCCAGTCCAGCATCTCTCTTGATGTACTCTGCATAGAAGTTAAATAAGCAGGGTGACAATATACAGCCTTGACATACTCCTTTTCCTATTTGACACCAGTCTGTTGTTCCATGTCCAGTTCTAACTGTTGCTTCCTGACCTGCATACAGATTTCTCAAGAGGCAGGTCAGGTGGTCTGGTTAAATAATATTTAATAAACAAAAAATTCATTGTGTCCACAAATGGCATTCAATGAATAGTAAAATCCCAAAGCATATAACTGAGGAATACATATTTTTATTTTGTATATTTTACTTTCAATTTTTTCATATTAGTGGAAACAGTATAGTTATTGAAATTGAGGCAAAGAATCACAAATGGACAAGGCACATGTAATTAAAAATATTATTGGTTATTTTCATCCATCTATTCAAAACTTTGGTTTTTCCAGTAGTCATGTATGGATGTGAGAGTTGGACTATAAAGAAAGCTAAGTGCTGAAGAATTGTAGCTTTTGAACTGTGGTGTTGGAGAATACTCTTCAGAGGCCCTTGAACTGCAAGGAGATCCAACCAGTTCATCCTAAAGGAAATCAGTTCTGATTATTCATTGGAAGGACTGATGCTGAAGGTGAAACTCCAATTCTTTGGCCAACTGATGTAAACAATTGACTCATTTGAAAAGACCCAGATGCTGGAAAACATTGAAGGCAGGAGAAGAAGGGGCCAACAGAGCATGAGATGGTTGGATGGCATCACTCACTCAGTGGACATGCTCAGTTCAGTTCAGTTTAATTGCTCAGCCATGTCTGACTCTTTGCAACCCCATAAACTGCAGCACGCCAGGCCTCCCTGTCCATCACCAACTGCTAGTGTCCACCCAAACCCATGTCCATTGTGTCGGTGATGTTATCCAACCATCTCATCCTCTGTCGTCCCCTTCTCCTCCTGCCCTGAATCTTTCCCAGCATCAGGGTCTTTTCCAGTGAGTCAGCTGTTTGCATCAGGTGGCCAAAGTATTGGAGTTTCAGCTTCAACATCAGTCCTTCCAATGAGCACTCAGGACTAATGTCCTTTAGAATGGACTGGTTGAATCTCCTTGCAGTCCAAGGGACTCTCAAGAGTCTTCTCCAACACCACAGTTCAAAAGCATCAGTTCTTCGGTGCTCAGCTTTCTTTATAGTCCAACTCTCATATCCGTACATGACTACTGGAAAAACTGTAGCCTTGACTAGATGGACCTTTGTTGTTAAAGTAATGTCTCTGCTTTTTAATATGCTGTCTAGGTTGGTCATAACTTTCCTTCCAAGGAGTAAGCGTCTTAATTTCATGTCAGCAGTCACCATCTGCAGTGATTTTTGGAGCCCCCCAAAATAAAGTCAACCACTGTTTCCACTGTTTCTCCATCTATTTGCCATGAAGTGATGGGACCAGATGCCATGATCTTGGTTTTCTGAATGATGAGCTTTAAGCCAACTTTTTCACTCTCCTCTTTCACTTTCATCATGAGGCTGTTTAGTTCTTCTTCACTTTCTGCCATAAGGGTGGTGTCATCTGCATATCTGAGGTTATTGATATTTCTCCCGGCAATCTTGATTCTAGCTTGTGCCTCCTCCAGTCCAGCATTTCTCATGAAGAACTCGGCATATCAGTTAAATAAGCAGGGTGACAATATACAGCCTTGATGTACTTCTTTTCCTATTTGGAAACAGTCTGTTGTTCCATGTCCAATTCTAACTGTTGCTTCCTGACCTGCATACAGATTTCTCAAGAGGCAGGTCAAGTGGTCCCATATTCCTATCTCCTTCAGAATTTTCCACAGTTTATTGTGATCCATGCAGTCAAAGGCTTTGGTATAGTCAATAAAGCAGAAATAGATGGTTTTCTGGAACTCTCTCACTTTTTCTATGATCCAGCAGATGTTGGCAATTTGATCTCTGGTTCCTCTGCCTTTTCTAAAACCAGCTTGAACATCTGGAAGTTCACAATTCACGTATTGCTGAATCCTGGCTTGGAGAATTTTGAGCATTGGTTTACTAGCATGTGAGATGAGTGCAATTATGCAATAGTTTGAGCATTCTTTGGCATTGCCTTTTTTGGGATTGGAATGAAAATGGACTTTTCCAGTCCTGTGGCCACTGCTGAGTTTCCAAATTTGCTGACATATTGAATGCAGCACTTTCACAGCATCATCTTTCAGGATTTGAAATAGTTTGACTGGAATTCTATCACCTCCACTAGCTTTGTTCGTAGTGATTTTTCTTAAGGCCCAATTGACTTTGCATTCCAGCATGTCTGGCTCCAGGTGTGAGTGATCACACCATTGTGATTTTCTGGGTCATGAAGATATTTTTTATACAGTTGTTCTGTGTATTCTTCTTGCCTTTTTTAAAAAAATATCTTCTGCTTCTGTTAGGTCTTTTCCATTTCTGTCCTTTATTGAGCCCATTTTTGCATCAAATGTTCCCTTTTTTTTTCTCTAATTTTCCTGAAGAGATCTCTAGTCTTTCTCATTCTATTGTTTTCCTCCATTTCTTTGCATTGATCTCTGAGGAAGGCTTTCTTATCTCTCCTTGCTATTCTTTGCTGTCATCTTGTTATCTTTGCTATTATCTTTGCTTATCTCTCCTTGCTATTTCTTATCTTGCCTTGCTATAATGGTCATTCAGCTGACCATTATAACTACTCCTGTGGGCAGGAATCCCCTTGAAGAAATGGAGCAGACATCATAGTCAACAAAAGTGTCCTAAATACAGTACTTGGATGCAGTCTCAAAAATGACAAATGATCTCTGTTCATTTCTAAAGCACCATTCAATATCATGGTAATTCAAGTCTATGCCCCAACCTGTAATGCTGAAGAAGCTGAAGTTGAAGACCTACTAGATCTCCTGGAACTAACACCCCCAAAAGGTGTCCTTTTCATTATAAGGGACTGGAATGCAAAAGTAGGAAGTCAAGAAACACCTGGAGTAACAGGCAAATTTGGCCTTGGAGTACAGAATGAAGTGGAGCAAAGGCTAATAGAGTTTTGCCAAGAGAACGCACTGGTCATAGCAAACACCCTCTTACAACAACAATAGAGAAGACTCTACATATGGTCATCACCAGATGATCAACACCGAAATCAGATTGATTTTATTCTTTGCAGCCAAAATTGGAGAAACTCTATACAGTCAGCAAAAACAAGACTGGGAGCTGACAGTGGCTCAGATGATGAACTCCTTATTGCCAAATTCAGACTTAAATTGAAGAAAGTGGGGAAACCACTAGACCATTCATATGGCCTAAATCAAATCCCTAACAGTTATACAGTGGATGTGAGAAATAGATTTAAGGGACTAGATCTGAAAGACAGAGTGCCTGATGATCTATGGGCGGAGGTTTGTGACTTTGTATGGGAGACAGGGATCAAGACCATCACCAAGAAAAAGAAATGCAAAAAGCAAAATGGCTGTCTGGGGAGGCCTTACAAATAGCTGTGCAAAGAAGAGAAGTGAAAAGTGAAGGAGAAAAGGAAAGATATACACATTTAAATGCAGAGTTCCAAGGAATAGCAAGGAGAGATACAAAAGCCTTCCTCAGTGACCAATGGACATGAGTTTGAGTAAACTCTGGGAGTGGGTGATGGACAGGGAGGCCTGGTGTGCTGCAGTCATGGGGTCGCAAAGAGTTGGACACAACTGAGTAACTGAACTGAAGCTTATCAAGTATATGGCCTTGGGAAAATCACCTGTTGACCTTTCTCAGTGCTAAATTTTTCAACAGAGTTAAAGATAATTTTCAAGAATTTGTTCTGTTGATTCATTACATTAAATTTGGATCAGTACTCTCATCTTCATACATGTTTGACACTTTTGATATTGTCCACTTCCTTTTATTTTGTCCCTACTCATTTGTTTGTATTGGCCTGCAAATTTATCATTCCCATTAACATAAGCCAGTTAAGATGGAAATGTTAACAATAGTAATCCTAGGTGGTGCTAGTGGCAAGAACCCGTCTGCCAATGCAGGAGACATAGGAGACATGAGTTTAATCCCTGGATTGGGAAGATCTCATGAAGGAGGACATGGCATTCCACTCCAGTATTCTTGCCTGGAGAATCCCATAGATACAGGAGCCTGGTGGGTGACAGTCTATAGGGTTGCAAAGACTTGGACATGACTAAAGCCATTTCACACACATACACACATACACACACACACACACACACACATTAACACTGCTGCTGCTGCTGCTGCTAAGTCACTTCAGTTGTGTCCGACTCTGTGCAACCCCATAGACAGCAGCCTACCAGGCTCCCCCGTCCCTGGGATTCTCCAGGCAAGAACACTGGAGTGGGTTGCCATTTCCTTCTCCAATGCAAGAAAGTGAAAAGTGAAAGTGAAGTCACTCAGTCGTGTCCGACTCTTAGCGACCACATGGACTGCAGCCTACCAGGCTCCTCCGTCCATGGGATTTTCCAGGCAAGAGTACTGGAGTGGGGTGCCATTGCCTTCTCTACATTAACACTAGTAGCTCCATTAATTGTGTGTTATGGATAATGCAACACAATGTATATTTTGCTCTTTAAATAGCTCCTCAAAGTAGTAGTTGGATTTTCTCAGGAAAAAAAAAAGAGATAAATAAATGCTAGGTAATTACAGCCTATCTCCTTTTTGTTGTTGTTGTGTCTGAAGTTTATTCAAAATATTGCAGCACTGTAGAAAGTTTCAAACAGCTCCATGTGGTGTTTTGAAATTTATCCCAAAGATAGGCTGAGTGACCTGCAGATTGGACAGACTGCCAAAGTCCAAGAGCTTCAGCGTTTCCTTAGTGTCAGGATCTATTAATACTTCAGTGATCTCCTGATCCAGACTGAGATCTCAGCACATAATTATCCCTCCTCTCTTGCTCTTCCTCCTGCAGCTTGATGGAGATTCCTCTCACTGGGTCCCTCTGAATCAGATGCTTGACAGAGCCTGTGATCTTGTTGCCGAGCTTCTTGTTGGGAATAATGGCAGTCTCCTCACACACAGGCTTACTGGTGTGGAGTTCATTGCCCAAGCTTGTACAGTATTTCTCAGTGATGACCCAGGCTGCCTTCTTCTTGGTTTTGGTGTGAATGTGACCCATATTGGCAGGTTCTTGGTACAAGAACTCACCCTACCTCCTTTCTAAGCCCTAAACCAATTGTGGAGTAAACATAGGTATCTGTGTATGTGCGTGCATGCTTAGGCGCTTCAGTCTTGTCTAATTTTTTGCAACCCCATATGGACCATAGCCTGCCAGGCTCCACTGTCCATGGGGTTTTTCCAACAAAAATACTGAAGTGGGTTGCTATGCCCTCTTCCAGGGGATCTTCCCCACCCAGGGATCAAACCCACATCTCCTGCACTACAGGTGGATTATTTAATGCTGAGCCACCTGGAAGCCCAGACATAGGCATCTGAGGGGGATTAAAATATCAGGTTGTCAGCTGGAAAGCAAGATTGGATAACGCAACAATACAATTGGCCTCCAGGCATACATTTCCCCCTGAATTTAGACCACATTCCCCACATGCAAGTAAATTCTCAGAAAAGATACCTTGCCAGCTCCATGAAATAATCTCCCATAACTGTTAACTCAGAGAACATTTGAATTCTAAATGTTGACTGATTTGGGCTTCCAAACTTGCTTTTAGAAGAAAATCTTCAGAGCTGATTAACAGCATTAATGTATGAATACAAGAAGAGAATGCTTTAGTTATACACACAAGATATAATAGACAACAGATGGGGATAGTCACTTGAATAACTTAACCCTTCCCAGTAGATGAGTGTGATCAATGGTGTCAAACTCTTTGTATCTCTCCAGTCAGATTAATAAATTTAAACATCTATCAGGGAGATAAATATAACACAAAGGACATAGAAACAGATATTTCCAAGGTGTTTCTTCAAAACTGTTCCTTTCTAGCGAGTAAAATGGATGTCAGTTCAGTTCAGTTCAGTCACTCATCATGACCAACTCTTTGCAACCCCATAGACTGCAGAATACCGGGCCTCCCTGTCCATCACCAGCTCCCGGAGTTCCTCAAACTTATCTCCATTGTGTCAGTGATGCCATCCACCATCTCATCCTTTGTCATCCCCTTCTCCTCCTGCCCTCAATCTTTCCCAGCAGCAGGGTCTTTTCAAATGAGTCCATTCTTTGCATTAGGTGGCCAAAGTATTGGAGTTTTAGCTTCAACATCAGTCCTTCCAATGAGCACTCAGGACTGATCTCCTTTAGGATGGACTGGTTGGATCTCCTTGCAGTCCAAGGGACTCTCAAGAGTCTTCTCCAACACCAGAGTTCAAAAGCATCAATTCTTCAGCACTCAGATTTCTTTATAGTCTAACTCTCACATCCGTACATGACTACTGGAAAAACCATAGCCTTAACTAGATGGACCTTTGTTGACACAGTAATGTCTCTGCTTTTTAATATGCTGTCTAGGTTGGTCATAACTTTCCTTCCAAGAAGTAAGCGTCTTTTAATTTCATGGCTGCAATCACCATCTGCATTGATTTTGGAGCTCCCCCCAAAATGAAGTCAGCCACTGTTTCCCCATCTATTTTCCATGAAGTGATAGGACTGAATCATATGGTCTTAGTTTTCTGAATGTTGAGCTTTAAGCCAACTTTTTCACTCTCCTCTTTCACTTTCATCAAGAGGCTCTTTAGTTCTTCACTTTCTGCCATAAGGGTGCTGTCATCTGCATAGCTGAGATTATTGATGTTTCTCCCAGTAATCTTGATTCCAGCTTATGCTTCATCCAGCCCAGTATTTCTCATGATGTAGTCTGCATATAAGTTAAATAAGCAGGGTGACAATAAACAGCCTTGATGTACTCCTTTCCCTATTTGGAACCAGTCTGTTATTCCATGTCCAGTGGATGTCACCTTTTTGGAAACCTGTGGAGAGAGGAATGTGTTGCTGTGTAGTCGCTAAATCATGTTAGATTCTTTTGCAACCCCATGGACTCTAGCCCTCTGGGCTCCTTTGACCATGGGATTTCCCAGGCAAGAATATGGGAGTTGGTTGCCATTTACTCCTCCAGAGTGTCATCCCTACCCAGGGATTGAACCTACTGACAGGCAGATTCATCACCACTGAGCCATCAGGGAAGCCCAAGAAGAATGTGGTTCCCTGTAACAGAAATTATTATTCCTTCTAGTTTACAGATAAGGTCAGAGACCTTAAAGCAGTAAAGTCACTTGCACCAGGTCTCACAGGGAATAATAGAGTAAGGACTCAAATCCAGATTTTCAGATACACATAGTTTATACTCTTCAAAGTAGCCAAGGAGACAGATACAATAAAAAACTGATGTAAAAATTGTTTTGGGACACTTTAGTGACTAAACAAGAACAACAACAAGAAAACTACATATGACCTATAACCAAGAACAGATATGTATCTGATTTTAAGGATCATTATGCAAATAAAAAATTAAATTAGCTAATGTTTTATATTAAGGTCTTTTAGAATGAAGTTATGAAAATATTTCTTCTCTGGTGACTCAGACAGTAAAGAATCCACCTGCATTGTGGGAGATTGTGTTTGATCCCTGGTTTGAGAAGATCCCCCGGAGAAGGGTATAGCAACCTACTCCAGTATTCTTGCCTGGAGAATCCCCATGGATGGACGAGCCTGGAGGGATACAGTCCATGGGGTTGCAAAAGGTCGGACATGACTGAGCGACTAAGCACACTCACACAAAGTTATGAAGATACTACTGATTATTATCACAGTTATTGTATTTCCATCAGATTTTTATAGTATAATAATTCTTGCTTTAGCTACATTTTGAATTGCTATGAGGATTAAACACAATAATGTGCCTAGAATTTCTGTATAAGCTAGAAAGCACTATACAAATGAAGGTTACCATTATTGATTTGTACATTAATTGTTAGTTTTCAAATATGCATTAGTTCATGCTTTAGTGATGAAAATTTGAAGTACAAAATCTGTTAGGAAATGCTATTGTAAAGTAAATAGAGGTTGAGACATAATTTCAGATGAACAAAATGTAGCCAAGAGACTGATTACCACTAATTGAACATTGCATTTTATTGATTTTGTAGTTTCTTTCTACTTTCCAGCTCAGAATGCAGAGAAGCTAAAAGGTGTAGGCCTTGGAAAACATCCATGTAAATCTAATTTATCAGCTTGATGGCTTTCTTGCTACCAAAAACGGTGGTGCCTGGGATTCACCTGTAAGGTTGCTAAAAATGCAGAGTCTCAGATCCACTTTAGACTTACTGAATCAGAATCTTAAGAAACACTTCCCTATTGGGAAAAAAAAAAATCAGTGACTTAGTACACCACTAAAAGTACATATGATTATTGGATTTCTCTAACATCTCATACGCCAGTAAAGTAATGCTCAAAATTCTCCAAGCCAGGCTTCAGCAATACCTGAACCGTGAACTTCCTGATGTTCAAGCTGGTTTTAGAAAAGGTAGAGGAACCAGAGATCAAATTGCCAACATCCGCTGGATCATGGAAAAAGCAAGAGAGTTCCAGAAAAACATCTATTTCTGCTTTATTGACTATGCCAAAGCCTTTGACTGTGTGGATCACAATCAACTGTGGAAAATTCTGAAGGAGATGGGAATATCAGATCACTTGACCTGCCTCTTGAGAAATCTGTATGCAGGTCAGGAAGCAACAGTTAAAACTGGACATGGAACAACAGACTGGTTTCAAATAGGAAAAGGAGTACGTCAAGGCTGTATATTGTCACCCTGCTTGTTTAACTTATATGCAGAGTACATCATGAGAAATGCTGGACTGGAAGAAACACAAGCTGGAATCAAGATTGCTGGGAGAAATATCAATAACCTCAGATATGGAGATAACACCACCCTTATGGCAGAAAGTGAAGAGGAACTAAAAAGCCTCTTGATGAAAGTGAAAGTGGAGAGTGAAAAAGTTGGCTTAAAGCTCAACATTCAGAAAACGAAGATCATGGCATCCAGTCCCATCACTTCATGGCAAATAGATGGGGAAACAGTGGAAACAGTATCAGACTTTATGTTCTGGGGCTCCAAAATCACCGCAGATGGTGACTGCAGCCATGAAATTAAAAGACGCTTACTCCTTGGAAGAAAAGTTATGAGCAACCTAGATAGCATATTGAAAAGCAGAGACATTACTTTGCTGACTAAGGCCCGTCTAGTCAAGGCTATGGTTTTTCCTGTGGTCATGTATGGATGTGCAATTTGGACTATGAAGAAGGCTGAGCGCTGAAGAATTGATGCTTTTGGACTGTGGTGAGCATCCCTTGGACTGCAAGGAGATCCAACCAGCCCATTCTGAAGGAGATCAGCCCTGGGATTTCTTTGGAAGGAATGATGCTAAAGCTGAAACTCCGGTACTTTGGCCACCTCATGCGAAGAGTTGACTCACTGGAAAAGACTCTGATGCTGGGAGGGGTTGGGGGCAGGAGGAAAAGGGGACGACCGAGGATGAGATGGCTGGATGGCATCACCAACTCAATGGACATGAGTCTGAGTGAACTCCGGGAGATGGTGATGGACAGGGAGGCCTGGCGTGCTGCATTCATGGGGTCACACAAAGTAGGACACGACTGAGTGGCTTAACTGAACTGAACTGAATATGACTAGAAATCTTTCTCTTACACAGTATTTATGGTATATCAATCAAATAAAATTGACATGGTGTGGTTTCTTTATCTCATGGTACCTATAGCTCAATGGTGGAAGATGGGAATAAATAAAAAAACTCAAAAGTATAAACTGATTAATTTGCTGTGAAGGTGACAGGTTGATGACACAGATGCTGCCTAGACGCAGATATCTGGGAAGGTTACCTAAGGCAGGTGATGTTGTTTTGGAAGATATGAGACAGCCATTCAATAACTAAGCAAGACTTATAAGGTTTTAAGGATGAAAAGAGCTCCGTAGATTCCAGAAGCTAAAAAGAGGCTAGTATCTCTGAAATGAATTGAATGAGATAGACTGTGGCTGGAGATGAGATTGGGTAGACCAGCAGGACCCAGAATAGGTAGTCTTACATGCCATGGATACATGTTTTTAACTTATAGTGCAATGGGAAGTCATTGATGTGCTTTAAGCAGACAAGGGAGGAGTTAAGGTGAACACTTACATTTGAAATAGTTATAATTTATATTTGAGAAAGAATTAATCCGGCTCCTATATGGAGCATAAATTGGACAGGCATGTTAGAAGTCTGCAGGAATAATACAGATGGCAGAGAGGAAAGTGATAAATGGATTTTGAAAGTGAAAGTCACTCAGTCGTGTCCGATTCTGTGCAACCCCATGGACTATACAGTCCCTGGAATTCTCCAGGCTGGAATACTGGAGTGGGAAGCTATTCCTTTCTTCAGATGATCTTCCAAGCCTAGGGATCAAACCCAGGTCTCCCACATTGCAGGCAGATTCTTTACCAGTTGAGCCACCACGGAAGTCCAAGAGTACCAGAGTGGGTAGCCTATCTCTTCTCCAGTGGATTTCCCTGACCCAGGATTTTAGCAGTATTTATTTGTATTAGTGGTGTGCCCTCAAATCCATTGTTTATCCTTTCTCTTTTCTGTTATACATTTTAGGGTGTTTCCCTGCTGCATGTGGCTTGCACTGACACAGAACATTAGTTGGAGTTTGGTAGAATATTTCGGCAGGTGTACCATCTTGCCCATGGCTTCAGCTCTCTCCGCATTGGCTTGCTTTGGTCCCAGCTTCTATTAGATGCTCGTAGGCTCCAGTCACCAGAAACACCATATCCTTCCTTGACTCATTTGATAATCTTTGGGTTGCATTACCAATTTCTGCTTAGCTTTTTCAGCTCTTCTGTCATCTATGAAACCAATTCCTTGCATCAGATTTCCTTTGCTGTTAAGGGCATACACTGTTATCTTCTGAAAGGATGTAGAAAGTAACAGAAGGGAAAGAATAAAGAATGTTGCCCAGATTTTAGCTTAGAGTAATTGGTCACAGAGATTGAATCAGGTGCAGTTTTGAAAGAGATGGTTCATTAATTCACTTTTAGACATTCTGATTTTGATACATTTAAATGCAAATATCTAATAGGTCTATCTTTCATGCCAGATTCTGAGTTTTAAATCTCTAAATCATTAGATAGGTTTCCCAGGTGGCTCAGAGAGTAAAGAATCTGCCTGTAACATGGGAGACCTGGGTTTGATTCCTGGATTGGGAAGATCCCCTGGAGAAAGGTATGGCAACCCACTTCAGTATTCTTGCCTGGAGAATTCCAGGGACAGAGGACCCTGGCAAGCTATAGTTCATGGGGTGGCAAAGAGTCAGACACGACTGAGTGAGTAACACACACACAAATCATTAAGTAGTCATAGGAATGAATAGGCAATCCAGGAGAAAATGTAGAGATAAGAGAAAGGGGATTTAGATAGAATCCTAAAGAATGTGAAGTTGACTGGTGGAGTATGAAACTACAAAAATAGTTACAGAGCTGAGAATTTCCTGGATTCAAGTTAATAAATTCACTAGAATCTGTAGAATATCTGTAGCATGCATCTCTCTTGTTTTATAAATTATGCTGCCAAATGAAACACCATCAGACAACACAAAAGCAATGAAACGTGGGCCCTGTAGGAGAAAGACAAGACAAGAATCTTTGCAAGTTATTAATTCCATCTTAACTGTAAAGTAACTTGACACTTCTGATTATGATGCACATTTTGATTTTGATTCACGTGCTCCAGGATAATAGTAGAAATGCAGTCTACAATTGGGCTAATCTGCCAGTAAGTCCAACTCAATTCAGAGGGTCAGTGCAGCTGAAATCCAGTCCATTCTCCACTAGCCAAACTGTAGACCCTGGTTCAAAATAATCTCTGCTGGAGAAAAGGAGGCTTTCTGTAGACCCTACCTACATGAGAGAAAGATTTTCCAACACACGCAAAGGTATTTGTGCATTAGAAGTGCTTGGGGACAGGGCAAGACTAAGTGTGCTGTGTAGACAATATCAATTTTAGGCTAAACCACTTAAATGATGTCGGGGCTTCTCTTGTAGCTCTGCTGGTAAAGAATCTGCCTGCAGTGCAGGAGACCCTAGTTCAATTCCTGAGTCGAGAAGTTCTGATGGAGAAGGGATAGGCTACCCACTACAGTATTCGTGGGCTTCCCTGGTGGCTCAGATGGTAAAGAATCCACCTGCAATGCAGAACACCTTGGTTTGATTCCTTGGTTGGGAAGATTCCCTGGAGGAGAGCATGGTAACCCACTCCAGTATTCTTGCCTGGAGAATCCTATCACAAAAGAGCCTTGCAGGCTACAGTCTATGGGGTTGCAAAGAGTCAGACATGACTGAGCAACTAAGCACATCACTTATGAGGTCAAGTCTTAGGCAAAGTCCAGGCCATACTACTGAGGAGAAGTGTTGAGAGTAGTTTTTCTCAAGGTATGATTCTTAGACTATCAGCATCAGAATCTCGCCAAGGAAATTTCCAAGACCCCACATTGAAACTCAAGAATTCCCATCTGTTAGAGTAGGAACCAGGACCTCAATCTTTTATGGGCATATTAGGACATTCCTATTATAAACATTACAAAAAGCTGCTCTACGATACAGACCTGATTTGGAAAACATCTGCTTGACTCTGCAATTTCCTTTTTGTAGACTGAAGAAAGACACACATTACATTGGCTTTGGAACTTTTGTGAGGTTGGACGTGTGTGTGCGTTTGTGTGTGTGTGTGTTTGTGTGTGTGTGTGTGTTCAGTTGCTTCAGTTGTGTCTGACTCTTTGTGACCCCATGGACTGCAGCCCACCAGGCTCCTCTGTCCATGGGATTTCTAGGTAAGAATATTGGAGTGGGTTGCCATGCCCCCTCCAGGGAATCTTCCCAACCTAAGGATCGAACCTGATCCTCCTGCATTGCAAGTGGATTCCTTACCTTGAACCACTGAGGAAATCCCCAGAGGTGTATAAAAACCTATAAAATATCCTAAATTACTCCTTTATGCTCCTGCTATCCTGTCAGATCTTTCCTGAAAGTCCTCTTACAGAGTTGCTATGGAAATACACTGATTAAAGCCAGACTCACAGGTGAATTTAACATACAATATTTAAGCATATTTTAAAGTAGGATATTCAAAAGAATAAGTTCTTCATTCTGCAAATGATCCTATTCCTAATGCTTTCCTCCAGGACATGTCTACCTTTGACCATCCTGCATTTGACCATTACAGTCATCACCCTAGAGCAGATTAACTGGTCAACCACGTCCCCACTGCTCTTCTCCACTCCACCCATGCCGTCCAGGTCATGTCCTCCTGAGCCCCAAGTCCAGTCTGTCTTATCTGTCACTTGCTTACCTTTATTTCTGTTTTTCCCACTGGAAGGTACTCAACACTAGAATGTAAAAATTATCTATGAATGAAAGTGTTAGTTGCTTAGTCACATCTGATTCTTTGTGACTTCCATGAACTGTAGCTCACCAGGCTCCTCTGTCCAAGGAATTTGCCAGGCAAGAATACTGGAATGGGTTACCATTCCCTTTTCTAGGGATCTTCCAGACCCAGGTATCAAAGCAGGGTCTCCTGCATTGCAGGCAGATTCTTTACTGTCTGAATCACCAGGGAAGCATCTGTGAATAGACACACACAAAAATGAACCTATATAGGACAGGTTTAGGTTTAGTTTTAGGAGATTTATCTGTCCCCTTTCACCTTTGATTAATTAGAGAGATGCTGTAAAATAGGTTTGCTGCGTTATTACAGGAAGGACTTCCCAGGTGGCTCATTATAAAAGAATGAGCCAAGGCAGGGGATGCAGGAAATGTGGGTTAGTTCCCTGGGTCTGCAAGATCCCTTGGAGGAGGAAATGGCAACCCATTTCAGTATTCTGGCAAAATCCTATGATCAGAGAACCCTGGCATAGGGTTTCTCTGGACCCATAGTCCATATGGTCACAAACAGTTTGGCATAACTGAGCACACACAAATGCAATATTATCAAAAATTCTTGGGCAAAACTTTCAGAAGTCACTTAGAGTAGTAATCTTAGGAATATCTCTGTCAAGTTTTTCCAGGTAAGAATTTGGAATCTAATGAAGCAGGGCACTCAAGCTGGTGCTCTGGGATAACCCAGAGGGATGGGGTGGGGACGGGGGTTCAGAATAGGGGGACACAAATACACTTCAGGCTGATTTATGTTGATGTATAGCAAAAGCCACCACAATATTGTAAAGTAATTAGCCTCAATAAAAATAGATAAATTAATTTTAAAAATTAAATTAAAAAATAAAAGGCAGAGTAATGGAGATATAAATGTGAAATAAAGAGAATCTAAAATGAAAAATAAAATTAAAATTAAAAAAAAAGAATTTGGGAAATCTCGAGCCAGTGAAATTTGGGGGATGAGTGCTTTTTCCAGTAATTTAATTACTGATTTGTAATGAGGACCCATGAAAGCAACCCTGATGTTTGCTCAGTTTCACTGAACTCCTTAGCATACTCGTCCTGCTTTCCTAAAAAAGATGCATGCCTGGAGGGAGGTTAAAGAGCCGTTTATCCTGGAAGGTATTTGTCCTCCTTTCTTTTGACATTTTATTGCCCTTTAACTCATTTGTGAAAGATATCAAAGCAGAATCAGACTAGGGGATAAAGGTCTTTTCATGAAAATGGCCGATCTGCATAGATCTCTTTGTTCTTCCCTGTGGGAGGTCTTTTGATCAGTACATGGGAAGAGAATTTATGAAGAAAGAAAGTTAAGACAATTTTATGTCAATAGATAAAGTATCAGAGCAAAAATATGCACTTTCTATACAGGAATATGAAACTTACTCAAGCTGAAATTATAAAATTATGCCTGGCTATAAGTATAGCAAGGCAAAAAAAGAATATATCTATTAGTGGTGTGGCTGGTTATTTTGGAACATAATGAAAACAAAGGCATAAATTCTTGAGGCCCATCCAATTGCTGTCTGGGGAAAATGCAGACAGGGCTTAAGCTTCAGTTAGGATACTTTGGCCTTTATATGATTTGAACTCCCACTCTGCAAGGTAGGGGATATAAATGGATATTCTTTCCCCCATGAAATTTTGAATCTCTGCTTTTAGCATAGCTCCTTTCTGATATAGAGCTTTGTAGTCATACATGTGAAAGACCTATGTTTATGGAACATGGACCAGGGTTTGAAATACTGTGTTATTTTAAGCATAAAACTTGTCATTATAAACTGATATCTATTAAATATTTTTGTCTATGTTGTTAGAATGGATTTTGAGTTGTATTTCTTTAAGGAGCATTCTTTGCTTAATTTTAATTAGGTAGGAAATTGAGAAATACAAGTTAACTTGTTTTACTGTATGGATATGTGTAGTACATTTGCACATATGTATGTAAGTATGTTTTTATTCACTTATATAGCCCAAATGCCTAAGGTTTTTCTAATATGAGTGTAAAATGAAGTCACTTTTCACATATTCAATAAATAATAATCAGTGCTTAGTATGTACAAAGCACTGTCTCAGTCACTAGGGACTTAACAACAAACAACCCACTCAAATCTTTTTCCTCAGGGAGTTCATTTGGGAAGAAAGTCAGTAAATTTTCAGTACCAGGAATTACACTGGTTTAAGCCCTTTCTTCTTTCTTCAAATACCCCACAACTTTTCCTCAAGTCTGTCCTGTGCTCAGGTGTACAATCATGAATTATACAGTTAGCCCTCTGTATCTGCAGGCTCCACATTTATGGATTCAGTCAACTGGGGGAAAAAATTTCCAGAAAGTTAAAAAAAGCAAAACTTGAATTTTCTGCTTGTTGCAACTGTTTACATAACATTTACATTGTATTAGGTATTATAAATAATTTGGAGATGGTTGAAAATACATAGGAGAATGTGCATAGGTTGTAGGCAAATATTATGACATTTTATATAAAATGACTTGAGCATTCGAAAATTTTGGTATCCTTCAGTTCAGTTCAGTTCAGTCACTCAGTTGTGTTTGACTTTTTGTGACCCCATGAATCGCAGCATGCCAGGCCTCCCTGTCCAGCACAAACTTTCGGAGTTCACTCAGATTCAAGTTCATCGAGTCAGTGATGCCATACAGCCATCTCATCCTCTGTCTCATTCCCTTCTCATCCTGCCCCCAATCCCTCCCAGCATCAAAGTCTTTTCCAATGAGTCAACTCTTCACATGAGGTGGCCAAAGTACTGGAGTTTCAGCTTTAGCATCATTCCTTCCAAAGAAATCCCAGGGCTGATCTCCTTCAGAATGGACTGGTTGGATCTCCCTGATGTCCAAGGGACTCTCAAGAATCTTCTCCAACACCACAGTTCAAAAGCATCAATTCTTCGGCGCTCAGCTTTCTTCACAGTCCAACTCTCACATCCATATTAGAGGGCCTTAAACCCACGCCCCCTGTGGATACTGAGGGTAACTATTATATTTCTACTATATTTCTTCAGCTTCAGTCTCTTCTTCACACCCCTTCGAGTGCACACTTTGAACTTTGGGAATGGACATTGTCCTGGACCCAGCAATCCTCTGGACCCATCATGACTTTTCGAAAGTTAAAGCAGATTCTGCCAGAGGTCTGTGCCCACTGTGTGTGTGTGGCCAACTCTTTGTGACCCCATGGACTGTAGACTTCCAGGCTCCTCTGTCCATGGTGTTCTCCAAACAAGAATACTGGAGTGCCAGAGGTCTGTGCCCACTACTTACGGATAATTGTTGAAAAGACTAAGCCTCTAGGAATCACCTTCTTGACTCTGAAAGGAGGATTAGAGTCAGAGGAAATGAGGTCTGGGTTCTATGAGGAGAGAATCCAGCATTACCCCCACTCCCAGCAGTTATAACACATTTTCTATGCAGTGTCATTCCATGCTGATTATGGTGTGGGATTGCTCGTATCTGAGGCTTACTGAGTTTTGCTCTTCTTCCATTGCCATTCATTATCTTTGCTCAAAATTCTCTTTGTCATAATTGAATTTCATTGCAGTCTGTAGTCAAATTGATGGCTATTTTAAAGTTTCATTAAGACTTTTACTAGAAGTATCTTAGAAAAAGAACTCAAAGTAATGTTTATGCTTCCTTAAATATTTGGACCTTTGATTGAGAAAAATAAACATTCAGAAATGCATGTGACTCTCTATAGTCACTGTATGTGTGTCACCAAATAATTGCTTGTAGGTGAACAGGTGTGATTTTCATTTCATCTCTGAAAGCTTAGATTAGCTAGTGACCAGAAGAAAAGTGTTTCAACCTTTGGAAACACAGTTTTGTGGGGTTTCTGTGTTGCTGTCTATCTCTGTCTCTTCTCTCTCTAAACATAGATAAATGATAGATATCAGTAAGACAGAATTACATAGACATGGTAAATGCTAAGTATGCATGAGTTCCTTCTGTATTTAAAAATTTTTACATTTTAATTTAGTAATGCAAAAATTTACATTTTAATTTAGATATGTAAATTAACACCTCTGAAACTGCATTATCTCTGAAATGGTTAAATGAGGATTTTTTTTTTATAGGTTACAGAAATCCAAGTAAGTCAATATCCTCATTTTATGTATTTTAGCACAAATCATCTAGGTCAAATTTCACAGTAAATTAACACATTTTCTGTGCTTGCCTTTGGCTAAGTGATTATAAATACACATTTTAAAATAGTCCCTATCAACCCAAGGAGTACTGATGGAGGTGAACCATGAAGAATTCTTATCATTATGGTAAATTGTGGTGCTGGACATAGTCTTTCGGATATTAAAGGACACCCTTTTATTTCAGATTTTACTTAGATTTTAGATTTTATTTAGATTTTACTTTAGATTTTAGATTGTCGGGACACATCAGTAGATATAATAAATTCTTACACTCATGGACCTATTATATTCAAAGCCATTTTTTACTAAATGTTATCCAGCTAAAGGAGTAGTTTATTTATTACTTCTTATTTGTACACATGATACTGGGCCCTGAATAAGTTACAGGGAAAGAAATACTTTGAGGTTAAAAGCATTGCATATCAATAATCTATCTACCATGTTACACATATCACCCAGGTGGTGCTAGTGGTAAAGAATCCCCCTGCCAGTGCCTTACAAATAGTCTGCCAATGCCTTACAAATAGCTGAGAAAAGAAGATAAACTAAAAGCAAAGGAGAAAAGGAAATTTATACCCATTTGAATGCAGAGGCCAAAGAATAGCAAGGAGAGATAAAGAAGCCCTCCTCAGCAATCAATGCAAAGAAATAGAGGGAAACAATAGAATGGGAAAGACTAGAGACCTCTTCAAGAAAATTAGAGATACCAAGGGAACATTTCATGCAAAGATGAACATAATAAAGGAAAAAAATTATATGGACCTAACAGAAGCAGAAGATATTAAGAAGAGGTGGCAAGAATACACAGAAGAGCTGTACAAAAAAGATCTTCACAACCCAGATAACCACAATGGTGTGATCACTCACATAGAGCCAGACATCCTGGAATGCAAAGTCAAGTGGGCCTTAGGAAGCATCACTACGAACAAAGCTAGTGGAGGCAATGGAATTCCAGTTGAGCTATTTCAAATCCTAAAATATGATGCCATGAAGGTGTTGTGCTCAATATGCCAGCAAATTTGGAAAACTCAGCAGTGACCAAAGGACTGGGAAATGTCAGTTTTCATTCCAATCCAATGAAGGCAATGCCAAAGAATATTCAAACTACTGCACGATTGCACTCATCTCACACGCTAGCAAAGAATTGCTCAAAATTCTCCAAGCCAGGCTTCAACAGTACGTGAAGCTTGAAATTCCGGATGTTCAACCTGAACTTAGAAAAGGCAGAGGAAGCAGAGATCAAATTGCCAACATCCATTGGATCATTGTAAAAGCAAGAGAGTTCAGGAAAACATCTACTTTTGCTTTATTGACGACACCAAAGCATTTTACAGTTTGGATCACAATAAACTGTGGAAAATTCTGAAAAGATGGGAATACCAGACCACCTGACCTGCCTCCTGAGAAATCTGTACGCTGGTCAAGAAGCAACAGTTAGAACTGGGCATGGAATAACAGATTGGTTCAAATCAGGAAAGGAGTACGTCAAGGCTACATGTTGTCACCCTGCTTATTTACCTTATATGCAGAGTGCATACTGTGAAATGCCAGGCTGGATGAAGCACAAGCTGGAATTAAGATTGCCAGGAGAAATATCAATAACCTCAGATATGCAGATGACACCACCCTTATGGCAGAAAATGAAGAACTAAAGAAATTCTTGATAATGGTGAAAGAGGAGTGTGAAAAAGTTGGCTTAAAACTCAGCATTCAGAAAACTAAGATCATGGCATCCAATCCCATCACTTAATGGCAAATAGATGGGAAAACAGTGGAAATAGTGAGAGACTTTATTGTTTTGAGTTCCAAAATCACTGCAGATGGTGACTGCAGCCATGAAATTAAAAGACACTTGCTCCTTGGAAGAAAAGTTATGACCAGCCTAGACAGCATATTAAAAAGCAGAGACATTACTTTGCCAACAAAGGTCTGACTATTTAAAGCTATGGTTTTCCCAAAGGTCATATATAGATGTGAGAATTGGACTGTAAACCCAGCTGAGTGCCCAAGAATTGATGCTTTTGAACTGTGGTGTTGGAGAAGACGCTTGAGAATCCCTTGGACTGCAAGGAGATCCAGCCAGTCCATCCTAAAGGAAATCAGTCCTGAATATTCATTGGAAGGACTGATGCTGAAGCTGAAGCTCCAATACTTTGGTCACCTGATATGAAGAACCAACTCATTGGAAAAGACCCTGATACTGGCAAAGATTGGAGGCAGAAGTAGAAGGGGACGACAGAGGATGAGATGGTTGGATGGCATCACCAACGTGATGGATATGAGTTTGAGTAGGCTCTGGGTGTTGGTGATGGACAGGAAGCCTGGCGTGCTACAATCCATGGGGTCACAAAGAGTTGGACATGACTGAGCTGAACTGAACTGAACTGAATACTGTAGACAGAAGATACTCAAGTTTGATACCTAGGTTGGGAAGATCCCCTGGAGGAGGGCATAGCAACCCACTCCAGTATTCTTGCCTGGAGAATCCCACGAACAGAGAAGCCTGGGAGGCTATAGTCCATGGGGTCACAAAGAGTTGGACAGGACTGAAGCGACTTAACACACACACACTCTGATCTTCCCTAGTGGCTTCCTTCCCCTGGTGATTTTTCTTTATTGCTTCCCTGGTTGCTCAGATGGTGAAGAATCTGTCTGAAATGCAGGAGACCCAAGTTCAATCCCTGGGTCAGGAAGATCTCCTGGAGAAGGGAATAGCAACCTACTCCAGTATTTTTGCCTGGAGAATTCCAAGGACAGAGAAGCCTGGAGGGCTTTAGTCATGAGTTGCAAAGAGTCAGACATAACTGAGTGACTGATACTTTCATGATACACATATCCAGGGAAATTGCAAAAATTGCAAAGCTATTACTACTGTTAGGATTTTATTCTGTATTAAGAAATTACTGATATCCTCTTACTATCCTATCCAGGTCATTTGACCTTCCCAAATATATGCCAAATGTCAGTTTTTTGCCAGGAATGTTCCATTCCAGGCTGTTCAGAGTCAACACAATTGCTTTTGTTACAAAGGAGTTGTCAGGTGATTTTCACAACATTGAATTGTTTATTCTGCTTTAAGCTAAAGACCGTCACTGTTCATATGACATTATCTCTTTTGTTTAGGTTATACAGCATGATCTTGGGCAATGCAAATCATGCTGAATGTTCAAGCACACACATGCTAACATATCCAAGAGATGGTTAATCAAAATGAAAGACACATGAAATTTATGAAGTAAATGTAATTTTTTTTTTATTTTGAAGAATAATGATTCAGGAAGGAGTTATGCTTTAAGAAACTGTGCTATTATTTAAGAAAAGATACAAACCAAAAAACCTACTGGCTGAATTCAAACTTCATAGAGAAACAGTAGATGAGCTAAACTACAAAATGACTACCACTAATGCAAAACATTGCATTTGTTTATGAAAACTTATTATTTAAATGGTAATTGCAAGTTTTAGTTAACATAATTGATTTGTTTAAAATGTTTTATGCAAGATTCTAATTTATAAATTAACTGTTTTTTGCTGTCATCACCATTGTTTGATAAGCTGACTTTAGCAGTAATGAACTATCTCATTAGATTGCAGTGTTATATTTCAAGACGTAATTATTTGGTTTATTCTAATTCCTTTCAAAAAGAATGAATCTTCAAAATATTATGTATATAAACACACATACACACCTTTAATATTTCCTAATTTTGTCTGACATCTTTTCTAAAAAGTATTAAGGATATAATTATTAAGAACAAGCAGACTTCCTTAAATTACTTCACAATCTGTGGAAGTGATTAGGTTTAAAAAAAATGTAAATAATAAGCAAAGCATTTTGTTGCTTTTTTTTTTCAGTTACCCTAAAACTCAGAACTTGAGCAGACATCCCAGCTGATCTTTTGCCTTTGCATAAGGTATTGTTTTAAAGAGCTATTTAGCTCTTTAATTATTTTGACTATGTCAGTTTTGATCTATAATGCCCAGTATTGCATCTCATAACACATAACTTTCCTCTTTGTCTCTGCAACAAGGTAGTTTCTCTTGGTTGAAGGCTCAAACTTTATGTTACATCTCTATATCTTGTCTGCTTTCCCATCTTTAAACTTTCTTTCATGTATGAATTGCCTTTATCATTCTTGCTCACCTAGTACCTCCCATTATTTTCAGAGTTTTATAATTTCCATATCTATCTGAAATATTCTGTCATCATTTTCCTTCCTACCCTGTCCATGTGCGCAAAGATCATTATTTTGTGCCAGTAGTTTCCACTCCTTTGTTCCCATCTTTTTGATGATTCTTGCCTCCTTCTAAGCTCATGGCTTTTAACTGCCCTCAAATCTGCTTTCAAATGTATTCCCTTGCTTCTCTCCACAAGGCTGCCTCATGACATGGCAGCTACATTCCCCAAAGTGAGCATCCCCGCACCACACACACACAGACACAAAATGAGAGAGCACTTCCAAACAGAGGCCATAGACTTTAATATAATCTGTTCTTGAGGTGGCATACATTACTTCTGCTGTACTCTGTTCATTAGTAGAGAATCAAGGAGAAGTGATTACATAAAGGCATGAATACAAAAGGTCATTGGGAGTCATGTTAGAGTCCACCTACCACAGATGGAGTAAAGAATGATACTAAATTGACCTATCTGAAAGAAGAAAAGGTAATGGGAAAAAAGAAAGCACAAAGCAAGGTAGTAGAAATAAGTCCAGTGTATCAGTAACCATTTTCATAAACATGAAAATGAACTATTAAATATAGAAATTATTAGATTCAAAATATAAAATACCTATGTGAAGAGAAAAAGAATTGAAAAAGAAGAGATATAAATGTATTTGCAGTTAATATTATTTTCATATAACATTCAAAGTAATCTTCACACTCTGAAATTATTAGAGTTGATGTTCTTCAACTAGCTTTTAGAATTTTGGTTTTAAGAACAAAATTGAATATACTGAAGTCTTATATGTCAGAGACAATGCTAACCGGAAAATATAAAGGATAAAGCTTCAGTTTAGAACAGCAATAAAATCAATGTTTCTCAGGAATAATTGTGACTAAAAAGGTTCAACCCTACGGGGATAAAATTACAGAATAATAATGAGGGACATAAATACACATAGTCATTACTAGGCACTATAGAGGATTGATTCTAGGACTGGCATGGATACCAAAATCCACTAATACTCAACTTCTTTATATCAAATAGGATAGCATTTTCATATAACCTGTACACATTCTTCCATACACTTTAAATCATCTCTAGATTACTTAGAATACCTAATATAATGTAAAATGCTATATAAATAGTTGCCAGTACAGCAAATTCAAGTTTTATATTTTGGAATTTTCTAGAATTATTTTACCCAAATATTTTTGATCTGTTTGAATCTACTGATGTGGAACCTGTGGGTTAATTGTACATAAATTGAGAAAGCAGCACTTGTGCATGGGTTAGAAAATATCAGTAACACTAAAATAATAGCTTCCTTCAAGTTAATTTAAATTGAATATAATTGCAACTGCCAACAGATTTTTTAAGATAGAATTAGAAATGTCATCCATGAAATTCACATGTAAGAAGAAATAGGCAAAACAGACACAATAATTTTGTTGAATAACATGGGCAGAGCTTGGCCCACCAGATACATAAACTTACTGTAGAACAATAATCTTTAGAATGGCATAAATAGCAAAAATACACCCATGGTACAAAATAAGGATCTGCAAAGAAGTCCATACAGATAAGAATGATTTTCTATATAACAAAGTTAGCATTACAAACAATGAGGGAAATGATACACTCTTTTATACATTATGACAAGGATAGTACTGGACTGGGTTGCCATTGCCTTCTCTGATGACAGGGATAGAAAAATAAAATCAGATGTCTTCCTCACACCATATACCAATGTGATTTTCAAGTAGATTAAAATCCTAAATGTGTATAGCTAAATTTAAGACCTTTAAAACAGGATTTGTTAAAGTATAAAGAAAAGTGCAAATAATAAAGAAAATACATATACGTCTCATCACATATTTTTACATACTCTGTTAAAGATACCATAAAGACTAAAAGAAAAAGCTGGAATCAGTAGTTTTTACAACACAATAACTAATAATGTACTAGTTATAAAAGATTCTTATAAATCAGTAAGAACACAACACACAACAAAATACATGAAATACATAAGCAATTTCCAAAGGAGGAAGTCCAATAAGGAAAACAGGCTGATACCATTGTGATCATGGAAATGGACTTTAAAAGAAATAAAAAGTCGTTTTGTGTCCATTAAATTGGCAAAGCTTTGACACAGATATGGAAATCCACTAACACATATATAATGCAGTAGGTGAAAACAGATGGAGAAGGCAATGGCAGCCCACTCCAGTACTCTTGCCTGGAAAATCCCATGGATGGAGAAGCCTGGTAGGCTGCAGTCCATGTAGTTGCTAAGAGTCAGACACGACTGAGCGACTTCACTTTCACTTTTCACTTTCATGCGTTGGAGAAGGAAATAGCAACCCACTCCAGTGTTCTTGCCTGGAGAATCCCAGGGACGGGGGAGCCCGGTGGGCTGCTGTCTCTGGGGGTCGCACAGAGTCGGACATGACTGAAGCGACTTAGCAGCAGCAGCAGCAGGTGAAACCAGAAACTACTGTTTTGGAGAATAAATCACCGACAGCTCATGTGAAGATACTTTTATCATACAACCATCAAATTTTACTTCACCTGGTATAGTCAGCCTTCTGTACCCACAGGATCTGCATCAAAGGATTTAACCAACCACAGACTGAAGATATTGCAAAAAAGTTTTTTTCCGGAAAGTTCCAAAAAGCAAAACTTGAATTTGCCATGGTTTGTCAACTATGTATGTAGCCTTTATATTATACCAAGTATTCTAAGTAATCTGGAGATGACTTAAAGTATACAGGTGGATACATGTAGGTTATATGCACATATTATGCCATTTTATATAAGGGAATTGCATCCGTGGATTTCCGTGTCCACAGGGGTCCTGGTACTAACCCCCTGCCGATACCGAGAAACAATTTTCTAAGTAGAAGAAAATATAGAAGAACATGTGCATAAGGAGATGCAAGAATACTGAGGTTTTGTTTCTAATAATCCAAATGAGAAACATCCTAATGCCTATCAAGAATATAAATATTAAATTATGTTGTAGTTGTAACACAAAACTATACAGCTTTTAAAGGAAAAAATATCATTTGTTGGCATTGTTAAGTGTTAGTGAGTGAAAAGAAAAAGTTGCAGGATAGTATATACTATTTTCTGTCATTTATATAAAGTATAAAAGCCAATAAAATGATATATTATAAATTGTTGCATATTTAAATATGAAGTAAACCTAGATTCATGGAATTGATAAAACTCAATTTACAGTGCTAGTTATCTCTTGAGAAAGGCAAACAGGTAATGTCAGTTACATACGTTCTTTGAAAATTCCTTAAAAAAAATTAGAAGCAAGTAAAAACTAGTAGTAAGCTTTGATAAAGCTAAACAGTAGATGCACGGATGCTCATTATCTGAATTCTGTATTCTTAACTGTTTATTTGAAATAATTCACAATATATCCTTCTTGTCCATTTCCACTAACATGTCTGTGGCCCAGAGCTGTGTTGACTTATTCCTGAAATTCTGCCACAGCCATACTGTCTGCTCTCTCTGCCTTTGATTTGATCTGCCAGTAAGTTCTAGCCTAGTACTTACTACCATTAGCATGAACCTTGAATTCCCTGCTATAATCAGTTTATAATATCGACAGTATACCAAGTCCAAGCCTCTCTTTCTGGCTTTCAAGGCCAGCCAGAATCTACCAAGACTGCTCATTCTTATAGCTTCTTCTCTTTCACAAGAGCCTATGTATCTACCCACTGTCTCGTCACTTAGTTTTAAAGCCATTTCATCAAAGCACAGCTCAAGTGACATAATTTCCATAATGTTTCTTTTCTGACCACGTCAACTCATTCAGGATTTGTATTACCCATAAAATCCGTATTGCATCATTTACTGCTTAAATAGGCTCTATTTTGTTTTTAGAACTTCCCTTGTGGCTCAGCTGGTAATGAATCTGCCTGCAATGGGGAGACCTGGGTTTGATCCCTGGGCTGGGAAGATCCCCTGGAGAAGGAAATTGTTTTTAGAATTTGGATTCAGGCATTTAACTAATTTTGTAAAGATTAGAAAATGTCTTGTTTTCTTTTGTGTTAACCACAAGGCCAGACAAACTTGTTCCTTCCCACCCCACCGCCCCCTGCCCCCTCTTCCTTTCTCTAATGGAGAATCTAATGTCTTTTGGGTCCTTGTGTGAAATCTAGACTTTTCTTGGCTTCCCCCACTTTCATCCCTCTTCTAACAAACACTAGTCTTATTTTTCAGTTTCATTAATGTATTTGCAATCTGTGCATATATCTGTTTTCACTGAACATTCTTGTCAAAGCGACTGTCATTTTATATAGGTAGCATAAGGCTTAGTGTCACCTGATACTTGTACAGTGGGGGAATCTTGCTGTTCTTTATTAGCAGGAATCTATGTAACAACTCTGGCCTTCCTCTGTATCCTATAATGAAGTCAAAGTAATCTTTATAGTTTAATTTAGTCACACCCTGCTTAAAGTCCTTTAATGGCTTTCCTTTGTTATTAACAAAGTCCCAAATATTCAATACTTAACGTGACCATAACATCTTGTGTGACCTATCACTTCCTACCTCTCTCTCCATCCACACCTAAGGCCATCCAACCTGGAGCCCTGCACACTTTGCCTTATTTTAGCCACTCAAGATGCCGCATGCTTTATCCCCTCAGATTTTCTACACAGGCTAGTCTAGAATCCATTTCCCACTATCTCCCTTCACATGGGCAATCTACTTATTTTTCCAAGTTTTATTTTAATCATAATTTTCTTGGTGACTCTTTCCTTAAGTCTCTTCCTTCCCATCCCACTCAACCTTCTACAATTTCAATAGTTCCTTTTATTTATCCTTTGTGACACTCATCAAAATGTAACTAATTTCTGTTGTTTCTTTCCCATAAGTCTGTAAGTTCCATAGGAAAGGAGACTCTATTTTCTCCCCTACTTTATCTCTGGTGGCTAATGTAATAACTTATACATGGTAGGTGCTATATACACATTCACTGAATGTATTAATTGATGCTTAAGAAATATTTATTAATTAATTTTGATTGATTAAAATATAGGATAAATGTATCATTTTACACATTTCTATTTATTCAGTTTCCTATCATTTGTTGTCATTCTATTCTTACAGATTGGAGGAGGAGAAGTAAATAAAAACAAAACATTTCTGCAAATTTAGAGTCAGTCATATTTAAGTAAACCAAAAATCTGAGTATATGCAGTAACCTTTTTCTAAAGTTTGGGAATAGAATTAAACTCATCATAAGTAATAATTATTTTTCTCATTGTAAAGTGTAGCTCAACTTAGGGAGGTGATTGACTTGATTGACACTTTCAAAGCAAGCACTCCTACTTGGTCTGTTTTCCTATACTTTCCATAATCATTTGCCCTGTTTGCATCCGAACTCTGTGTTGCAATAGTCCTACACAGTGTTTGAAAATTACAACACAATCCTACTCTCAAAATAGAAGAGAGGAAAAAAAAAAAAAAAAAAAAAGACAAGCTACATTTCACACCCTGCCATGTTCTGGCTGCTCTAGGTGATTAATGATAATGGCCATTTGCCCAAAATATAGACTTAGCTCTCAAATGGGATTGGAAAACAACTTTATGATAAATGTGGAAAATATATTCTTCTTCTTCTATGGTATATACCTTTCTTTATACATAAAATAAAAAGCATTCTTAAATTCTATTTGCACATAATAATGCATGAAATTACAGCTTTAATAATGCTGTGTATTGAAAGGAACTGGATTGATTTGGTCAACCAAGGAACACAGCCTATTTTCTTCAGAACTGAGAATTATATTTATCACTACCTTACAACATGCAGAGTTCTTTTAACGGAAATATTATATACTACACGTTTATGGTTTGTTTTATGGAGAGACTGTACTTGATGTGGAAGAGAGAGGTTTGGAGTTTTCCATCCTAAAGCTTACCTGGCAAGTGTCTACTTATTTAAATAAAAGATATGAGGATGAGTGTTAGAATGAAAAGGTTAACTGGGTCAAAGACGAAGTTGTCAAGGAAGAACTGGGTCCCTCTGGAAGTGATCTATTTTCCTTACTCCTTTAAATTGTGTTTTAACTTCTCTTGGTAAAAAGAAGAGAGGAAATGGCTCCCCATGACCCATTTGGTAAATGATGAAATGTTGTAGGCTTTTATTGAGGTAATGGGGGAAAGTCTGTTCCCAGTATTTGTTATGCGTCTGGTTGTTCCTCTAATAAACTAAATGTAATTAAAAATAGAGCAGGGCCATTGCATTTTAATAGCTTAGATTCTTCCCTGTGGAAGAGTCAGCAAACAGTGAGAGAATATGAAGATTCAGCTCCCCAGCACCTGCCAGGCAGCCTTTGTCAAGATTAACAGCATCACACCAGGTTATTAGAGGAAACATAAATACTTTTGAGGCTCTGTGGGTAGTTACGATATCACGTTTTACTATCTTCTCCTAAAATGGAATTAGTCACTGTAATTGCTTGCCAGTCACAGGCCAACAAACAATGCAGAAGAAATCCTACATATTGGGGAGAGGGGTTGTGTTGCAAGGACAGCTGACCTAGAGAATGTTTTTAAGGATACATTATCATGTATTTGTAATACCCATAATTAAAATTTGATGGCATTTTGCAGCTTCTAGGGTAGGCACATATTTGTGCAGTGCAGTTTCAAGTGGGCACAAAAGTAACCTGAGTTCCTACTTGAATAAAGAAATTGTTGTTTAGTCACTAAGTCATGTCTCTTTTGTGACCCCATGGAGTGCAGCCCACCAGGTTTCTTCTGTGCATGGGATTATACAGGTGAGAAAAATGGAGTGAGTTGCCATTTCCTTCTTCAGAGGATCTTCACAACCCAGGGATCAAACCCGCGGCTTCTACATTGGTGGACTGGTTCTTTAACACTGAGCCACCAGGAAAGTCTGAATAAAGAAACAGGGCTGTGGAGATATGAGTGGTTTGCCCAAGAATGCTGCTACTAGTTGAGAATGAGCCCCAATTGTCTAACTTCACAGTCTGCCCATCTGCATGGCCTCACTTCAGTTCAATAGCAAACACATAAATTTGTATCCTACCTTTCTTGGTGAGCACTTTTTAGAGAAACTAAAATTTCCTGAAAGGAAAAACGGAAGGCAACCTAAAATGAAAAGAAACTGCAGTTTTATAAGTGTGCTTATAGAAGCAGGGGAATTTGATGCCAGGTATGGGACTTCCCTGGTGGCTCAGACAGTAAAGCGTCTGTCCACAGTGCGGGAGACCTGGGTTTGATCCCTAGGTCAGGAAGATCCCCTGGAGCAGGAAATGGCAATCCACTCCAGTACTATTACCTGGAAAATCCCATGGACAGAGGAGCCTGGTAGGCTACAGTCCATGGGGTTGCAAAGAGTCGGACGCGACTGAGAGACTTCATTTCACTTCACTTCACTTATGGGATAGTTGAAAAAAATTGGTAAATCATTATTTCTGTAAGACAAAAAAGGTAACACACTAGGAGATGCGTTTTCTTTTTATTTTTTGTTGTTTTGTTGTTTCCATTTCAAAAACAAACTTGATTATTGAAAAATGGGATGAGTCATGAAAATGAGAAGACAAGTATTGATTGGTAGAAAATATTTGTAAAACACATTATTGGATAATGACCTGTTATCCAAAATATACAATTAATTCTTCAAATGCAACAATAGTGAAATGAACAACTCAGTAAAAAAATAAATGGACAAGAGTTCTGAGTAGATGCCTCAAAAAAGAAGATATACAGATGACATATAAGCATATAAGAATGATGCTCAATGTTACCTGTCAATTGGGTATTACAAATTAAAACAATGTGTTGCCACTACATGTCTATTAGAATCACTGAAACCCAAAACACTGGCAATACCAAATACTGAGGAGAGTGTGGAGCAATGGGAACCCTCATTCACTGTTGATGGACATGCAAAAGGATACAGCTATTTTGGAAGACACATTGGCAGTTTCTTACAAAATTAAACACAGTCTTGTCTATCTAGCAATTGTGCTAGGTTTTTACACAAAGGTGTTAAAAACTTATGTTCACATAAAAACCTGAATGTGGATATATACAGCTGCTTTTTTCATAATTGCCCAAACTTGGAAGTAACCAGGATGTTCATCAATAGAAAATGGATAAACTGTGATAAATCCAGACAATGAAGAATAAGAAAGAAATAAGCTATGAAAAATCATGGATAAAACTTAAGTGGATATCACTAAGTGAGAGAGGTCAATCTGGAAAGGTTATATATCGCCTGATTCCAACTATATGACATTCTGGAAAAGGCAAAAATACAGAGACAGTAAAAAACATTGGCTGTTGCCAGAGGACAGAAGGAGGAAGGGATGAAAGTGTAAAGTACAAATAATTTTTAGGACAGGGAAATTATTTTACAGGATAATATATTAGATTGCCTGAAAAGTCTTTTCAGATTTTCCAAAGGATGTTACAGAGAAACCCAAACAAACATTTTGGCCCACCCAATACAATGATGAATACACGTCACTATAAATTTACAAAACTCATGGAATGTAAAATACCAAGAGTGAAACCTAATGTATTCTATGGTCTTTGCATGATAATGGTGCATCAGGGCAGGTCCATTGATTGTAAGAGATGTACCATTCTGGAGTGAGATGTTGATAGTAGCAGTGGTTGTGCATGTGTGGAGACAAGGGATATACAGGTAATCTCTGTACCTTCCTTGTATTTTGTCATGGACCTAAAAATAAGCTTTGTCTCATTTTTATAATTTATATCTTTAAAAAGTGGTATATATGAAAATGAGTCCTAACAATTACCCTCTATAACCCTGATAGCTCAGTTGGTAAAGAATATGCCTGCAATGCAGGTGATCCCAGTTTGATTCCTGGGTAGGGAAGATCCGCTGAAGAAGGGATAGGCTATCCACTCCAGTATTCTTGGGCTTCCCTTGTGGCTCAGTTGGTAAAGAATTTATCTGCAATGTGGGAGACCTGGGTTCAATCGCTGGGTTGGGAAGATCCCCTGGAGAAGGGAATGGCTACCCACTCCAGTATTCTGGCCTGGAGAGTTCCATGGACTGTACAGTCCATGGGGTTGCAAAGAGTTGAACACCACTGAGTGACTTTAAAGGTAAAAAAAAAAAAAAACCACAACGTATGGCCAGGAGGGAGTGAATCAGTGATCAGTTCAATTCAGTCCCTCAGTCATGTCCGAATCTTTGCAACCCCATGGACTGCAGCATGCCAGGCTTCCCTGTCCATAACCAATTCCCAGAGCTTGCTCAAACTCGTGTCCATTAGTCAGTGATGCCATCCAACCATCTCATTGTCTGCCATCCTCTTCTCCTCTTGCCTTCGGTCTTTCCCAACATAGGGTCTTTTATAATGAGTCAGCTCTTCACATTAGGTGATCAAAGTATTAGAGTTTCAGCTTCAGCATCAGTCCTTCCAATGAATATTCAGGACTGATTTCCTTTAGGATTAACTGGTTTGATCTCCTTGCAGTCCAAGGGATTCTGAAGAGTCTCCTTTAACACCACAGTTCAAAAGCATCAATTCTCCAGTGCTCGGCTTTCTTTATAGTCCAACTCTCACATCCATGTATGACTACTGGAAAAACCGTAACTGTGATTACATGGACCGTTGTTGGCAAACTAATATCTCTGCTTTTTAATATGCTGTCCAGGTTTTGTCATAGCTTTTCTTCGAATGAGCAAGTGTCTTTTAATTTCATGGCTGCAGTCACCATCTGCAGTGATTTTGGAGCCCAAGAAAATAAAGTCTGTCACTGTTTCCACTGTTTCCCCATCTATTTCCCATGAAGTGATGAGACTGGATGTCATGATCTTCCTTTTCTGAATGTTGAATTTTAAGACAGCTTTTCACTCTCCTCTTTCACTTTCATTAAAAGGCTCTACAGTTCCTCTTTGCTTTCTGCTCTAAGGATGGTGTTATCTGCATATCTGAGGTTATTGATATTTCTCCCGGCAGTCTTGAGTCCAGCTTGTGCTTCACCTCATCTGGCATATTGCATGATCTACTGTTAAATGAGCAGGGTGACAATATACAGCCTTGATGTCCTCTTTTCCCAATTTGGAACCAGTCTGTTGTTCCATGTCCGGTTCCAACTGTTGCTTCTCGACATGCATGGGACCTTTTCAAGGTCTCCATTACCTTCATTACCTCCAACTATAGTTTGGCCCCAGGTAAATAGGAGGAAGGGAACACAGGTCCACACATTATTAGAAAATTTAATTAAAGATTTACAAAGGATGGCCCCACCCATCAGAACAAAACACAATTTCCCCCTCAGTCACTCTCTCATCAGGAATTTTCCATAAGCCTCTTATCCTTCTTCGTCAGAGAGCAGACAGGCTGAAAAACCACAGTCACAGAAAACTAACCAATCTAATCACATGGACCACAGCTTTATCTAACTCAATGAAACCATGAGCCATATTGTGTAGGGCCACCCAAGATGGATGGGTCATGGTGGAGAATTATGACAGAATGTGGTCCACTGGGGAAAGGAATGGCAAACCACTTCAGTATTCTTGCCACAAAACCCCCATGAACAGTATGAAAAGGCAAAAAGATAGGACACTGAAAGATGAACCTCCCAGGTTGGTAGGTACCCAATATGCTACTGGAGATCAGTGGAGAAATAAATCCAGAAAGAATGAAGAGATGGAGCCAAAGCAAAAATAACACCCAGTTGTGGATGTGACTGGTGATGAAAGCAAGGTCCAATACTGTAAAGAGTAATATTGCATAGCAACCTGGAATGTTAGGTCCATGAAACAAGGCAAATTGGAAGTGGTCAAACAAGAGATGGCAAGAGTGAACATCGACATCTTAGGAATCAGCTGACTAAATGGGCTGGAATGGGTGAATTTAACTAAGATGACCATTGTATCTACTACCGTAGACAAGAATCTCTTAGAAGAAATGGAGTAGCCATCATAGTCAATAAAAGAGTCTGAAATGCAGTACTTGGATGCAATATCAAAAATGACAGAATGATCTCTGTTTGTTTCCAAGGCAAACATTTCAATTTCACAGTAATCCAAGTCTATGCCCCAACCTGTAATGCTGAAGAAGCTGAAGTTGAATGGTTCTATGAAGACCCACAAGACCTTCTATAACTAAAACCCAAAAAAGATGTCCTTTTCATTATAGTGCAAAATTAGGAAGCCAAGAAACACTTGGAGTAACAGGCAAATTTGGCCTTGGAGTATAGAATGAAGCAGGGTAAAGGCTAATTGAGTTTCGCCAAGAGAATGCAGTGGCAATAACAAACACTCTCTTCCACAACACCAGAGAAGACTCTACACACGGACATCACCAGATGGTCAACACCAAAATCAGATTGATTATATTTTTGTTGCCAAAGATGGAGAAGCTCAATATAGTCAGCAAAAACAAGACTGGGAGTTGACTGTGGTTCAGATCATGAACTCCTTATTGCCAAATTCATAATTAAATGGAAGAAAGTAGGGAAAACCACTAGACCATTCTGGTATGACCTAAATCAAATCCCTTATGATTATACAGTAGAAGTGAGAAATAGATTTAAGGGACTAGATCTGATAGACAGAGTGCCTAAAGAACTATAGACAGAGATTCATGACACTGTACAGGAGACAGGGATCAAGACCATCCCCAAGGGGGGAAAAAATGCAAAAAAGCAAAACGGCTGTCTGAGGAGGCCTTACCAATAGCTGTGAAAAGAAGAGCAGTGAAAAGCAAAGGAGAAAAGGAAAGATATACCTATTTAAATGGAGAGTTCCAAAGAGCAGCAAGGAGAGAAAAGAAAGCTTTCCTCAGTGATCAGTGCAAAGAAGTAGAGGAAAACAATAGAATAGGAAAGACTAGAGATCTCTTCAAGAAAATTAGAGATAACAAGGGAAAGTTGGATGCAAAGATGGGCTCAATAAAGGACAGAAATGGTATAGATGTAACAGAAGCAGAAGAAATGAAGAAGAGATGACAAGAATACACAGAAGAACTGTACAAAAAGGACTTTCACACTCCAGATAATCACGATGGTACAATCACTCACCTAGAGCTAGACATCCTGGAATGTGAAGTCAAGTGGGCCTTAGGAAACATCACTACAAAAAAATCTAGTGGAGGTGATGAAATTCCAGGTGAGCTATTTCAAATCCTAAAAGATGATGCTGTGAAAGTGCTGCACTCAATAGGCCAGCAAATTTGGAAAACTCAGCAGTGGCCACAGGACTAGAAAAGTTCAGTTTGTATTCCAATCCCAAAGAAAGACAATGACAAAGAATGCTCAAACTACTGCACGATTGCACTCATCTCACATGCTAGTAAAGTAATGCTCAAAATTCTCCAAGCCATGCTTCAACAATACGTGAACTGTGAACTTCCAGAAGTTCAAGCTGGTTTTAGAAAAGGAAGAGGAACCAGAAATCAAATTGCCAGCATCTGCAATTGAAAAAGCAAGAGAGTTCCAGAAAATCATCTATTTCTGCTTTATTGACTATGCCAAAGCCTTTAACTCTGTGGATCACAAGAAACTTGGAAAATTCTCAAAGAGATGGGAATACCAGGCCACCTGTCCTGCCTCTTGAGAAATCTGTGTGCAGGTCAGGAAGCAACAGTTAGAACTGGACATGGAACAACAGACTGGTTCCAAATAAGGAAAGGAGTACGTATGGCTGTACATTGTCACCCAGCTAATTTAACTTATATGCAGAAACATTGTGTTGGATGAATCAGAAGCTGGAATCAAGATTGCCAGGAAAAATATCAATAACCTCAGATATTCAGATGACACCGCCCTTATGGCAGAAAGTGATAAAGAACTAAAGAGCCTCTTGATGAATGTGAAAGAGGAGAGCAAAAAAGTTGGCTTAAAGCTCAACATTCAGAAAACTAAGGTCATGGCATCTGGTCCCAATAGTCAGTGAAGTCACTCAGTCGTATCCGACTCTTTGCAACCTCATGGACTGTAGCCTGCCAGGTTTCTCCAGGCAAGAATACTGGAGTGGGTTACCATTTCCTTCTCCAGGGGATCTTCCCAGCCCAGGGATTGAACCCAGGTCTCCTGCATTGGAGGCAGACACTTTAACCTCTGAGCCACCAGGGAAGCCCAATACTTCATGGCAAATAGATGAGGAAACAGTGGAAATAGTGACAGATTTTATTTTGGAGGGCTCCAAAATCACTGTAGATGATGACTGCAGACGTTAAATTAAAAATCTTACTCTTGGAAGGAAAGTTATTACCAATCTAGACAGCATATTAAAAAGCAGAGACATTACTTTGCCAACAGAGGTCCGTCTGGTTAAGGCTGTGTTTTTTCCGGTAGTCATGTATGGATGTGAGAGTTGAACTATAAAGAAAGCTGAATGCTGATGAATTGATGCTGTTGAACTGTTGTATTGGAGAAGACTTGAGAGTCCCTTGGACTGCAAGGAGATCCAATCAGTTAATCCCAAAAGAAATCAGTCTTGAATATTCACTGAAAGGACTGATGTTGATGCTGAAACTCCAATACTTTGGCCACCTGATGCAAAGAGTTATTCATTGGAAAAGACTGATGCTGGGAAAGATTGAGGATGGGAGGAGAAAGGGACGATAGAGAAGGAGGTGGTTGGATGGCATCACTGATTATCAATAGACATGAGTTTGAGTAAACTCCAGGAATTGATGATGGACAGGGTGCCTGGCATGCTGCAGTCCTTAGGATCCCAGAGAGTTGGACACGACTGAGCAACTGAACTGAACTGGACTGATCTTGCTGGTGTGTGAGATGAGTGCAATTGTGCGGTAGTTTGAACATTCTTTGACATTGCCTTTCTTTGGTATTGGAATGAAAACTGACCTTTTCCAGTTCTGTGGCCACTGCTGAGTTTTCCAAATTTGCTGACATATTGAGTGCAGCACTTCCACAGCATCATTTAGGGTCTGAAATAGCTCAACTGGAATCACATCACCTCCACTAGTTTTGTTTGTAATGATGCTTCCTAAGGCCCATTTGATGTCACACTTTAGGATGTCTGGGTCTAGGTGCGTGTCCACATCATTGTGGTTATCTGGTTTATTAAGATCTCTTTGTATAGTTCTTCTGTGTATTCTTGCCACCTCTTCTTAATATCTTTTGCTCTTCTTAGGTCCATATGATTTCTATCCTTTGTTGTGCCCATCTTTGCATAAATATCCCTTGATTTCTCTAATTTTCTTGAAGAGAGCTCTAGTCTTTCCCATTCTATTGTTTTGCTCCATTTCTTTTCATTGATCCCTTGGGAAAGCTTTCTTATCTCTTGTTGCTATTCTTTGGAACTCTGCATTCAAATATGTATATTTCCTTTTCTCCTTGGCCTTCCACATCTCTTCTTTTCTCAGCTATTTGTAAAGCCTCCTCAGAGAATCATTTTGCCTTTTTCCATTTCTTTTTCTTGTGGGTGGTTTTGATTACCACCTCCTGTGTAATGCTATGAACCTCCTTCCATATTTCTTCAGTCACTCTATCAGAAGTAGTCCCTTGAAACTATTTGCCACTTCCACTGTATAACTGTAAGGGATTTGATTTAGGTCATACCTGAATGTCTAGTAGTTTTCCCTATTTTCTTCATTTTAAGTCTGAATTTGGCAATGAGTTCACGATCTGAGCCACAGTCAGCTTTCAGTTTTGTTTTTGCTAACCGTATAGATCTTCTCCATTTTCAGCTGCAAAGAGTATAATCAGTCTGGTTTTGTATTGACCATATGGTGATGTCCATGTGTAGAGTTATCTCTTATCTTGTTGGAAAATGGTGTTTGCTATGACAGTGCATTCTTGGCAAAGCTCTGTTAACCTTTGCCCTGCTTCATTTTTAACCCTAAGCCCTAACTTGACCATTCCTCCATGTATATTCTGACTTCCTACTTTTGTATTCCAACCCCCTATGATAAAAAGGACATCCTTTTTGGGTGTTCTAGAAGGTCTTGTAGGTCATCATAGAACTGTTCGGCTTCATCTTCATTGGCCTTGATATCATGTTTTAAAATCTGTTTGAAGTCTTCAGGAAATATGTTGAATATTCAGTGAAAACTCCTGACTTCCACACTTTGCCAGGTTAAATGAATAGTGTGGCAGAAGTTCAGACTGTATACTTCAGTAGAACATGGGGATTCTGTCCCTTTACTACCATACAAACTATCGCTGCCTGGCATGCCTGTCCAGACTAACCAAAGAAGAGTGATTCAAGACAGCCCAATTAGTCCATAGAAAGGTGCAAAGAGTGTCCTCAAGATAAAGAATTTCTAGCAGAGAAAGCAGTCCCTGCTATAATTCAAAGAAAATGAAATTTTTTTTGGTGTCCAAATCCTTAATTTCCTGCACTACATGCTGGAATCACAGAAGTGAATCCACAGAAGGATTCCGAAAGTATAAATCCATTTCCTTGACTGAAACTTACCTAAGGATTAAAAACATTTAATTGTTTTGCCTCTTATCTTCTACATTTTTGTCAATTTGAAGTTTTCTGATACTATTTAAATAAGATATGTTCCAAAGTTCTGTGTATTTTAGTACTTTATTTTTTCCAATCTTTTTTTTTTAAAGCAGAGTATTACCATCAGTAAATGTCAAAGTATTTCCCATTTTCTGTTATTTATTTTCTTTCTCAAGCCACAAGATGAAAAATCCTTAACAAAGATCATTTTCCCTTAAGAGTTTCCAGATTGGCCTCCTGTTAAATCCCTGGTCTCCAAACTTAATTTTATATTTACCAGTGTGTCATCAATTCTTACCTCAATGCCTATTTTTTAATATTCTTTTTTAAGATTTATTTTTAATTGGGGTATGATTGCTTTACAATGTTGTGCTGATTTCTGCCATACAACAGTGTGAATCAACCGTAAGTATACATATGTTCCCTCCCTCTTGACCCTCCCTCGCATCCCCACCCCATCCTTTCCCTCTAGGTTGTCTTGGACATGAGATTGAGCTTCCTGTGTCATACAGCAGCTTTCCATTAGCTGTCTATTTCACATATGGTAATATACATGTTTCAGTTCTCTCTCTGTCCCATCCACTTCTTCCTCCACTGTGTCCACAATTCTGTTCTCTATGTCTGTGTCTATTCCTGTCCTGCAAATAGGTTCATCAGTGCCATTTTTCTATTTCATATATATGCATTAATATACAATATTTGCTTTTCTCTGACTTCACTGTATGACAAGGCATATTTTTGATGGAAAGTATGCCTTAGATTCTGCTATTTCTGTATCCTTAGGCATCTCTCTTTTGAGTTCATGAAAACTATTTCTGTTATCATAGAACCAACCACATTCCTCCACACTAGTTGCACACAAAGTCACCTGTGGCCCACTGATTACTGCTGATGCTGCTAGTATTCTCTAAGAAGTCACTGAAATTTTTGGTAAAGTTATTGCCTCCTGATATATCCTCTATGTGCCAAAGTTATGTAGTCAATGACAAGATTTTTACTTAGGTAGCAAAACAAAGAATCTAGGGTGAAAAGAGCTCTCTGCTTGTAGCCCTGTGGAGTTCAAATGGGGATCGTTGGACCTTAACCAACATATTAGCTCCCAGTCAATCATTTAATCTTCCTTATTGTTTTCTCCTCCCTTCATTTACCTGTGCCTGTTGCAAATGTCACTGCTGGATTCTAGTAGTGCACAAAACTTAGCTACTCTTTGTATCCCCATTATACCTGTCACTCTGAATCTGATAATATTTTATACAAAAAGATTTCTTTTCTGAACATATTTTATACCTAAGGATCTCCCTTCTTCAATAAAATAGGGCTTTTTAAATTATTATTTTAAATGACTCACCAAGCATGGATGAGCTGAAGACTGACACTGGAGGAGGCATGTTTTAGTGTGAGGGAAAAACAAACAAACAAACAAAAAAACCCCACTACAGTCCTATGGGTACTATCTTTGTGTAGTCCTTAAAAAGAAAACATATTCTGGAATGGTAACATCAGAATACACAACTTCTGCTTTTGAATTGTGTTTATATTCTAGATGCTCTAATTCTTGCCATCTGTATTTCAACCCCATATCTGACATGAAATAGCAGAACATAAAGTGGGTCCAGAACCCTGTAGACATTGCTAAAAAAAGTGATTAAATGTCACTCTTTAATTTGCTACCCTATGATTTATTCATTGTCATAGTCAACGTCATGGATTTGACTAAATAATTTCTAGTTAGGATTACTAGTTCTGCATTATTAATGGAGAACTTCTTATGTGCCAGGTAATTTGCGGCATGCACAAATTCAAACTGTTATTATCTATCACAAAAGTTTATTTTGTTTTGTCATCTTGATACTTTTCCTTGTCAGTAAAATTGAGGACATATATACTTTTGAAATTGACTTTAAGCTCTTGAAACAATGATTTCATAATATAACTCATAATTTTGAATGAAACATTGAGTTGGCACACCAAATTAGATAGTTTTAAGCACAAATCTGATTGACTTCTGGGAACTAGCTTAGTAACTCCAGATACCATTTCTAGTCTTTTTTGACCGCAAGCTTGTAAGAGCTTTTATTAGAAAATCAGTAGATTTCAAGCTAAAGTTCATATAATGTGTGCCCCTAAAACTTAGGACTAGTTGGTTAGTCTGGCTGTGTTTTTCTAATGTTCCCTAAACTTGGTAAGCTAGATTTCAATAATGTCTTATTTCACTTGTTTATAGTCTGTCCTTGAATTCTTCTAATGTACATTCTAAATACATACACTTACACATAATTTGTGTATATGTCAGTTGAGTTTTGTCTCTGTGGAGTAGTGAAGAATAAGCCAGATAAGCAGCCCCTAACCAGAGCAAGTAGGCTAACAGATGGAGTGCACAGTAGGAAATTAGAGAATAACTGGCAGGATGTTTTTTTTTATAATGATCCATCTGGAACCCAAGGGTCAGGATCATCAATCCTGACACACAGGATCACAGCCTCACTTTACATTTAATTTCAAAGTTTACTTTCTTTAAAAAAAAAAAAAATTCTCATCATAAAAAAATTAGAAAATCAAGAGAGAATAAGGTACAAACTCCCACAGAGTACATACTATAGTATAGAATAATGGCTTATACATAAGAAATAACATATTATGAATTGCTGTGGTTAATCCCATTAACAGTTCTAAATATTCCTTGACACATATACCGAACTTCAAGATGGATGTATTAGAGGAGGTTAGATTGATGGTGGTCAATCAGGACAAAGTGACCACAAAGAAATTTGCCTTTTAGTAACAGTACAGGGATAAGTATTTTTAGGTTGGTAAGTGGCTCTGTTCTATATGAGCATTTGGGGACTTAGGCTGATAGCTGCTGTGGTGGGCCAAATTGTGCCCATTATCCACTCCCAAAGATGTCCACATTCTCACCCCTGAACCCTGTGAATCTGTTATTGCTCAGTCGCTAAATCGTGTCTGGCTCTTTGCAACCTCATGGACTGCAGCAAGCCAGCTTTCCCTGGCCCCCACCATCTCCCTTGGTCTGATCAAACTCTTGTCCATTGAGTCAGTGATACCATCCACCATCTCATTCTCCATCGCCCCTGTCTCCTCCTGCCCTCAATTTTTTGCCTTATATGGCTGAAAGATGGAGAAGGCAATGGCAACCCACTCCAGTACTCTTGCCTGGAAAACCCCATGGATGGAGGAGCCTGGTAGGCTGCAGTCCATGGGGTCGCTGAGTTGGACACGACTGAGCGACTTCATGTTCACTTTTCACTTTCATGCATTGGAGAAGGCAATGGCAACCCACTCCAGTGTTCTTGCCCGGAAAATCCCAAGGACGGAGAAGCCTGGTGGGCTGCTGTCTATGGGGTCGCACAGAGTCGGACACGACTGAAGTGACTTAGCAGCAGCAGCAGCAGCATGGCTGAAAGAACTTTGCAGATGTGATTGAAATGGGACTATCCTGATTTACCCAGGTGGACCTAATATCATTTCCAGAGTTTTGTGAGAGGGAGATTGAGAGGTCCAAGTTAGAAAAGGCAATGTGGTGACAGAAGTAGAATCTTAAGAAAATGAAAACTAGAAGCAGAGGCGAAAGATTGGAAGAGACATTTTGAGATGATACGCTGCTGACTTCAAAAAGAGAGAAGGGACCATGAACCGGGGAAGGAAGCTTATTGATAGGTAAGGACTTACTAATGCCATCTTACTGTTTTCTGGCTGTTTCATAGTTTCTTTGTTCTTTTTTCTCTTTTGTTGCTTTAGTATGTATGTGTGTATATTTAAATTGATGATCTTTCATAGTTGTGTGCTTTGATTCCCTTCTCTTTGCCTTTTGTCTATCTATTCTAGATCCTCTACTGAGATTTTTTTCTTGAAAGTAGCAACGCTATTAATGTTACAAAAAATAATTTGGTTTCTTAAATCAGGATGTACCAGCACAAAGAAGGAGTCCTTTGTAGATACAACACTAACATTAAAATGGATGGGATGGATGGGAAAGCACCATTGCAAAGACATTCATGCTCAGTCACTCAGTCATTTCCAGCTCTTTGCAACCCCCATGTATTGTAGCCCACCAGTACATGTACTGTAGACATACACTGGCCTATGATTGTCAGCTTCCATTAAAATACATTCAATAGTCCAGGCTTCCCTGATAGCTCAGTTGGTAAAGAATCCACCTACAATGCAGGAGACCCCAGTTCTATTCCTGGGTTGGGAAGATCTGCTGGAGAGGGGATAGGCTACCCATTCCAGTATTCTTAGGCTTCCCTGTGGCTCAGCTGGTAAAGAATCTGCCTTCAGTGTGGGAGACCTGGGTTAAACCCCTGGGTTGGGAAGATCCCCTGGAGAAGCAAAAGGCTACCCACTACAGTATTCTGGCCTGGAATATTGTGTATGTCCAGAAACAGTAGGACTCCTGAGGTGTTTATACACCAATCAATGAAGAATAAAAAAACAAACAAACGAAAAAAAAAAACAAACCTTAGAAACTTCATTTGTCATAAAAACATGGGACATGAATCTTATTTGCCAAACCAAAGTGGTTCAGTGATATCAGAGTCCTTTATTAATCAGGGGTGGGGGTTGAGGCAGTCTCATGTGTTCAGATAGCATAAGAATTCATGGAGGGTGGTATGATTACTAATAAACAAGTTCACTCTATGTGAGTTCCTTCACATCAAGCTCATGTTTCTGAAAAGATCTCTAAGCCTTTGTGGTCCTACACAATCCAGCAACTCTACACTGGCCTGGGTAGCTTTCTGGAAATCCAGAGCTCCGAGACTAGAGTCTGGCTTACCTGGATTCTGCACATAGCCATCTCCTTCTTTGGTCCTGATAGTTCTAACACTGTCTCTGATGGGCTAAGAAGATACTTATGTTTCTCTCCATCTAATTCTATTCTTCCTCAGTTCTCTCATATTATCTCTTCCTTTCCTTTGCCAACATCCGCTGGATCATGGAAAAAGCAAGAGAGTTCCAGAAAAATATCTACTTCTGCTTTATTGACTATGCCAAAGCCTTTGATTGTGTGGATCAAAATAAACTCTGGAAAATTCTGAAAGAGATGGGAATACCAGACCACTTGACCTGCCGCTTGAGAAATCTGTATGCAGGTCAGGAAACAACAGTTAGAACTGGACATGGAACAACAGACTGGTTCCAAATAGGAAAAGGAGTACGTCAAGGCTGTATATTGTCACCCTGCTTATTTAACTGATATGCAGAGTACATCATGAGAAACGCTGGGTTGGAAGAAACACAAGCTGGAATCAAGATTGCTGGGAGAAATATCAATAACCTCAGATATGCAGAAGACACCACCCTTATGGCAGAAAGTGGAGAGGAGCTGAAAAGCCTCTTGATGAAAGTTAAAGTGGAGAGTGAAAAAGTTGGCTTAAAGCTCAACATTCAGAAAATGAAGATCATGGCATCTGGTCCCATCGCTTCATGGGAAATAGACGGGGAAACAGTGGAAACAGTGTCAGACTTTATTTTTGGGGGCTCCAAAATCACTGCAGATGGTGACTGAAGCCATGAAATTAAAAGACGCTTACTCCTTGGAAGAATAGTTATGACCAATCTAGATAGTATATTCAAAAGTAGAGATATTACTTTGCTGACTAAGGTCCGTCTAGTCAAGGCTATGGTTTTTCCTGTGGTCATGTATGCATGTGAGACTTGGACTGTGAAGAAGGCTGAGCAGCGAAGAATTGATGCTTTTGAACTGTGGTGTTGGAGAAGACTCTTGAGAGTCCCTTGGACTGCATGGAGATCCAACCAGTCCATTCTGAAGGAGATCAGCCCTGGGATTTCTTTGGAAGGAATGATGCTAAAACTGAAGCTCCAGTACTTTGGCCACCTCATGCGAAGAGTTGCCTCATTGGAAAAGACTCTGATGCTGGGAGGGATTGGGGGCAGGAGGAGAAGGGGACGACCGAGGATGAGATGGCTGGATGGCATCATGGACTTGATGGATGTGAGTCTGAGTGAACTTCGGGACATGGTGATGGACAGGGAGGCCTGGCATGCTGCGATTCATGGGGTCGCAAAGAGTCGGACACAACTGAGCGACTGAACTGACTGAACTGAACTGAACCCTGATACACAAAACAAGCATAATCTCTTCAATGAGCTACTGCACACAAGCTTCTCCAAGAAGGAGCTGATTGTCTTACTGGAGAAAGAGAGGAGAAGGGATTACAGCAGAAAAGCCTGACAAATCATTATCTTCATAAATTATACTTCTATGACTGTGTAATCAAAACAGTTTGAGAAAGTTTGCTCTCTGTGTTTCCTTAAATCATTCTCTGCAATTCTGCTTCATTTCCTTAAAAACAAAGACTGTTAAGATTTTAAAATTCTACTGGTAAATTGTCAATTAAATGAGGAAATTTTTTTCTAGTTATTTTCATCAAAGGTGGAACTCACACACCTGTTCACTGATTTTCAGTATGTAGAATTATGATAATTTGTTTCTAGTACTTTTCCAAAACATATTCAGAAGCTCACATGCTTTTTAGGTAAAATAGAAAGGTCCTATTCCATTAACAGTTTCTTTCTGGACTTAAATATTACTATGTTATAGGCACCCAGGTAGATTGTCTTATCTGAAAGGATGAATATTTAGTCTTTTGTTTTCACATTATTTTGTTGTAAATGGATCTTTAATGGAAAACAATAGCAAAGACTGTTTAGTAGAGAATTAGCAGCAAAAGGATTCAAAGGTTTTCTTTGGTAGAATGATTATTGATTATTTTGATTGCTTTTTTATTTGACTCTATATGTTTTCCTTTATACTTCAGCTTTCTTTGTCTTAATATCAGCATATGTGAATATGCACATTTTATGGTGTATTTTAGGATCTCTACATTTGGCTGTGGCTAATAGCAAATGTTCTCTTCTATGGCTCACATGGTAAAACTGAACCAAGGAAAATATTTTTTATAACAGAAGAGATTTTGCCAAGTTGGACAAGCCAATTAAAGTAGTAATAAAATACAAAGATAAAATCATAAAGATGTATTCCTAGAAAGAGGGAGGATAAATTTAGATCAAAGAGAAGAAATAATATTAGCAAAATGGTCCAAACAGAAGGAAAGTTTATGGCAATAGAATTGTATTCTTCTCAAGGATGGCTTTGACTTGCCTGTGGTAATTTATCAGAATGTGGCTGAATCCAAAATTACAAAAACAGTGGATAACCACACAGAATAAATGTCAATTTTTTAATGGATAAATAAGAATTACATCTATTTTTTAATCTAGAGGCATATTGTTATACATCTTCATCGAACTAATATATGAGAGAAATTTTACCTATATAAGATCTTGAAACTATGTAACCAGAGAGGCCGTGAGACAGTATAGTATTAATATTTTCTTTAGCCATTCCTTATGTTGTGCACACACACACATATGAACTTCAGATAAGTACCTCACTTGAGCGGTGTTGTTATTTTTTTAGAAAGTGCATATTAAATGCTTTTTTAAACTATTTGATCACTCTTATACCTAATGCTATATTAACTTTTATTCATACAAAAGTTCTGGTAACAAAAAGATAACATTATTTGTGTTTTACAGCCTCTCAGAGAGAGGCTAAATTTCTTGCTCGAAGTTAATAATTTTTCGTACAGATGACTGCAGTTTCTCCTAGCTCTTCTTAGTTCACATTATAGGTAGATTAAGACTCAGATTTCTAGCTTTCAGGACCTATTTATTTTACAACGCAGCTTAATACTGGTGGTGTTGACTTTGATTAGATCATGATTGATATGATTTTCCATTACAAAGTTATATTTTTCCTTTTCAGCATTCTGTTTGTTAAAAAGGAATCACTAAGTGTAGCTCACACTCAAGAAGAAGGGGATTAAGCTTCACCATCAAGGAGGAACAGAAGGAAAGATATCAAAGATTTTGTGGTGATATGTTAGAATGACCACAATAATTAATGTACTTTGGGAAAGATACTTTGAAGCCATGAAAATTATCCAAAAGTTTAGCCTCCTAATTTTTAGCATTCATTGGTGAGTCTCACTATGCAGTGGGAGTCTAATGGTGATTTTTGATTATACTTTCTTCATTTCTTCTGCAGTTATTAATTTCAGTTCTTCTGTAAACAGGGCTTATCCCTTTACTTTCTATGTATTTATTCAATAATTTATTTGTGCCAGTAGATTCATGCATACTTATTGTACCCTTTCAGCTATAAACCAGTGATATGGTTATTTGTTATTCAATAATTTATTCAATTATTCAATAATTGTTCAAATTATTCCAGATTAGCCATTAATAACATTACAGTTAACTCCTTTGATCTTTCCATATAGCTCCACTCCTCCTGCTCCCCGCCACCCCTTTTTGAGCTCTTCCCTGTTAGCTGGTACTACAAGATGCTCCAGGCTCATGCTGTGTTACTCTTGACTCCAGCAGTAGAATCAGCTATTTCTCTGAGTTCCTTTTATTGAAGAATGGTAGCAAAAATAATGGTTAAAAATAAATAAATACATATTTTTTAGAAAATATTTTTGTTACAGAAATATTTGATTTCTTATAAATAAATTTATTCATTTTTTGGTTTCTGCCTTTGGCTTAATACTTAGGCTTCCCTGGTGTCTTAGTTGGTAAAGAATCTGCCTACAATGCAAGAGATCCATAGTTAGACCTTCATCAACTCATTATATATAGTCACCAATGTATCTTTCAGTAACATATTAATCATTTTACAGAACTCTAATGTTAATTAATAAGAAATCTAAGGTAATTCTTATTCTCCTGTTTCATTGCTAGGGGAAATGACAAGTCATGATGGTTTTGACTTACCAGCAAATTAGCACATCTGTGTTATTGGGCATACCTCCAAACACTGTGTTTAATTGTAGCATCTCTGCAAAGAAAGTTTAAGGATGAAATGGTGATAGGTATGTATATCTTCGAAATTGTACTATATTTAAGATTTTTTTAGAAAATTCATTGGCATAGGTCACCAATGAATCTGATAATAGACTATTTTTAATAGTAATGGAGATCCGCTCTCTTGAGTCAAAGTGAAAAGCCTTAGTAGCAAAATGCCTCTTCCTGGTGCTGACAACATTGTTTAACTTTCTATTTTCTGCTATATTGTTGCTTATGAGAAAGTCCTGGAATTATATTAATGAATTAGTAGATATAGGGTAAAAAGACATTGCATTTATGCAGTATTTGCTTGGGGTTGAGTGTGGTTCAGGGCAAAAAGGAGTATATGTTGGAGATGGAGGGCAGATAACAAAATACGGAAGAGGAGGTGACTCCATCGGCCGATAAACTTCTCTAAGATTTTTCTAATCAGATGTCCATATTTATGACATGTAATTAAGCCCATACAAAATAAATAGTGTAAGTACTAAAGAATTATGCTGCATATTCTAAGGCCACCAATCCCTTCAGCATTGAGATACTAAGAATTATCAAGGTAATTATACATTTTATAACATTTTTTAAAATAGTATAAGAAAAGATAAATAAAGTAAAATTTTCTTTGCTGATTTGTGGCACTATCTTCCCAGGTATTCTAAATTGTAGCCAGAAGAATTACCGTTTAAGAGATCCTATGTTCTATTATCAGTTAATTTTCTTCTTAAATTTATGTATATTTATATATACTCATATAAAATATTATATATGGATAATAACATATAATATATTAAGCTTATTTAATATATAATTAGCATCACAAAATATAATTATATAATGTCAGTTAAACTTAAAAGTATATAAAACATGTATACACTATACATAAATACATGCATATACATATATGCATCCATATACATATAGATAACATACAAGCATATATAATAAGCATATATATGTATATATACACAGAGAGAAAAGAGCTCACTGTACTTATTTTTCTGTTACTTCATTTGCCTCAGTACTATGGAATCTTAGGGACACTTCCCTGTTAATATGTGAATATCTGTAGGGTAGTATTTATTGTTTTTTAAATGCCACAGTTAAACATTTCTCTGGTTTTTGACTTTAGATTTCCTCTAAACTTTTGCTTTCAAAACACTGCTGTTATGAGCCTATTTTGAATGTGACTCTGTGCACTTGTAGCACTTTCTCTAAGCTCAATAACTATTACAATTGTGTAGTCTAAAGAAAGTATACTTGAACTTAATAGACACAACAGTATTATCTCCATAATGGTTTAAAAGTTCTCCCTCCTAGGTTACCCGAACTTAAAATTGTCAAACCTTCAAACTTTAGCTAAACTTTTCCTTATTAGGAAGAATTATATCTCATTATTTTATTTTTCATTTGCAGATTTCTTCTCTGATTAAGCACTTTTCATATGTTTAGCATGTTTGGAAGACATTTGTATTTTCTTCATTTGGAATTGCCTGTCTATATCCTTTCCTTGTTTTTCTTTTTTTTTTCCCTATTGGGTTGTTTGTATTTGTAATAATTTCTAATATATGTAAGGAATATTAATATTGAAGTTTCTTCTCAGTCAGTTATCTTTATGGTACCTTTAAACATGTTGGAGTTTTACTTGTATAATCTAATGTGTTAATCCTTTTGTTAATGCCTGTATGTGTTTTATGGCTATTCTGTTTCCATAATATATTTGTCTTCTGTTGTTCCAGTACTACAATGTTTCAAAAAGGTAAGATTTATAGTATATTTTAATATCTAGTAGAGTAAATACATTATCTTTGTTCATTTCAGTTCAGTTCAGTTGCTCAATCATGTCCAGCTCTTTGTGACCCCATGGATTGCAACATGCCAGGCCTTCCTGTCCATCACTAACTCCCAGAGCTTGCTTAAACTCATGTCCATTGAGTCCATGATGCCATCCAACCATGTCATCCTCTGTCGTTCCCTTCTCCTCCTGCCTTCATTCTTTCCCAGCATCAGGGTCTTCTCCAGTGAGTCAGTTCTTCACATTAGCTGGCCAAAGTATTGGAGCTTCAGCTTCAGCATCAGTCCATCTGATGAATATTTTAGGATTGACTAGTTTGATCTCCTTGCTGTTCAAGGGACTTGCAAGAGTCTTCTCCAATACCACAGTTCAAAAGCATTAATTCTTCAGTGCTCAGCTTTCTTTATGGTCCAACTCACCATCCATACATGATGACTGGAAAAACCATACCATAGCTTTGACTAGATGGACCTTTGTCGGTAAAGTAAGGTCTCTGCTTTTTAATATACTGTTAGTTTTGTCATAGTTCTTGATTTGCCATAGCTTATCATAGTTCTTTGCAGTTAAAAAAGTCATTTATTTACTTTCAACATCCCTTGTGTTTTAATGAGTGCATTTAAGATAGTATATTTGTGTTACTGTATCATGTAGGTTTTAATATGTAGAATTGCACTGAAATTCCCACTTGACTGTTACCTGGAAATGGTGGGAAAGACAAAATAACTCCAATTACAGTAACTAACTATGCCATTGGTTGACTCTGCATCCTTTCTGTTTTCAGCTTTCCTGAGCCATCTGACGTGAGCAGTCCTGCGTCTCTTGGCCCTATCTTCTGTGACAGAGCTTTTCTGTGAGTTTCTTAGATGAAGTTTTATCTGCTATTTCTGTTCTTTTAGGAGGATTACTTGTAATTTATGACCCAATAACAGTTCTTTTTGTTTGTTTGATTTTTAAGCATATTGTGTGTGTGGTGTGTGTATGTGTGTATATGTGAGTATTTCATGGTAGGAAGATTTGATGCTTGTACTCAGCCTGCCATCTTGAAACTGAAGTCCCTATCTCTTAAAAGTCAGGAATAAAGTGTACATGGGATTCTGTGGATGTCAAACATGAGTTATGAGTAAGTTCCTCTTATTTCTCTTATTCATTGTGGACTGTTTTTAATATTTATTATTTTATTTTTATTTGGCTGCACTAGGTCTTGGTTGAGACACGTGGGATCTTTTTTAATTTTTTTATTGAAGGATAATAATTTACAGAATTTTGTTGTCTTCTGTCAAACATCAACATGAATCAGCCATAGTTGTAAATATGGTCCCTCCTTCTAGAACCTCCCTCCCATCTCCCTCCCCATCCTACCCTTCTAGGTTGATACAGAGCTCCTGTTTGAGTTTCCTGAGACATACAGTAAATTCCCATTGGCTATATATTTTACATATGGTAACATGAGTTTCTACATTACTCTCTCCATACATCTCACCCTCTCCTTCCCTCTCCCCATATCCATAAGTCTGTTCTCTATGTCTGTTTCTCTATTGCTGCCTTACAAATAAATTCATCAGTACCACTTTTCTAGATTCCATATATATGTGTTAGTATATGATATTTATCTTTCTCTTTCTGACTAACTTCACTCTATATAATAGATTCTAGGTTCATCCATCTCATTACAACTGACTCAAATGTGTTCCTTTTTATGGCTGAGTAATATTCCATTAGGTATATATACCACAAGTTTTTTATCCATTCATCTGTCAATGGACATCTAAGTTGCTTCCATGTTCTAGCTATTGTAAACAGTGCTGCAATGAATATTGGGGTACATGTGTCTTTTTCAATTTTGGTTTCCTCAGGGTATATGCCTAGGAGTTGGATTGCTGGGTCATATGGAGGTTTTATTTATAGTTTTTTTCAGTAATCTCCATACTGTCTTCTATAGTGGCTGTATCAATTTACATTCCCACCAACAATGCAAGAGAGTTCCCTTTTCTCCTCACCCTCTCCAGCATCTATTGTTTGTAGAACTTTTTGATGATGGCCATGCTGACCAGTGTGAGGTGATATCTCATTGTAGTTTTGATTTGCATTTCTCTAATAACAAACAATGTTGAGTGTCTTTTCATTTACTTGTTAGCCATCTGTATGTCTTTTTTGGAGAAGTGTCCATTTAGATCTTTTTTCCACTTTTTGGTTGGGTGTTTGTTTTTCTGGTAATGAGTTGTATGAGCTGCTTGTATATTTTGGAAATTAATCCTTTGACAGTTGTTTCATTTGTTATTATTTTCTCCCATTCTGAGAGTTATCTTTTCACCTTGTTAATGGTTTCCTTGTCAGTGCAAAAGCTTTTAACTTAATTATGTCCCACTTGTTTACTTTTGTTTTTATTTCCATTACTCTAGGTGGTGGGTCATAGAGGATTTGCTTTGATTTATGTCATCACGTGTTCTGCCTATGTTTTCCTCTAGGAGTTTTGTAGCTGCTGTTCTTACATTTAGGTCTTTAATCCATTTTGTGTTTATCTTTGTGTGTGGTGTTGGAAATGTTCTAATTTAATTCTTATACATGTAGCTGTCCAGCGTTCCCAGCACCACTTATTGAAGAGGCTATCTTTGATCCATTGTACATGGACAGATTCTTAGAAAAGTTCAATCTTCCAAGACTGAATGAGAAAGAAATAGAAGTTATGAACGACCCAATTACAAGCACTGCAATTGAAGCTGTGATCAAAAATCTTCCAAAAAACAAAAGCCCAGGATCAGATGGCTTCTCAGGTGAATTCTATCAAACATTTAGAGAAGAGCTAATACCCCTTCTTCTAAAATTCATACTAAAAGTTGAGGAAGGAACTCTTCCAAACTCATTCTACAAGGCCACCATCACCCTGATAACAAAACCAGACAAAGACAACACAAAAAAAGAAAACTACAGGCCAATATCACTGATGAACATAGATGTAAAATCCTCAACAAAATTCTAGTAAACAGAATTCAACAACACATTAAAAAGCTCATATACCATGGTCAAGTTGTATTTATTTCAGGGATGCAAGGATTCTTCAATATATGCAAATCAATCAATGTGATACACCATATTAATAAATTGAAAGGTAAATCCATATGATAATCTCAGTATATGCAGAAAAAGCCTTTGACAAAATTAAGCACCCATTTATGATTCAGTTCAGTTCAGTTCAGTCACTCAGTCGTATCAGACTCTTTGCGACCCCATGAATCCAGCACGCCAGGCCTCCCTGTCCATCACCAACTCCCAGAGTTCACTCAGACTCATGTCCATTGAGTCGGTGATGCCATCCAGCCATCTCATCCTCTGTTGTCCCCTTCTCCTTCTGCCCCCAATCCCTCTCAGTATCAGAGTCTTTTCCAATGAGTCAACTCTTCGCATGAGGTAGCCAAAGTCTTGGAGTTTCAGCTTCAGCATCAGTCCTTACAAATGACATGATACTAGACATAGAAAACCCTAAAGATACTATCAGAAAATTACTAGAGCTAATCAGTGAATTTAGCAAAGTCACAGGATACAAAATCAATACACAGAAATCACTTTCATTTCTATATACTAAAAATGAAAAATCAGAAAGAAATTAAGAAATCAATCCCATTCACCATTGCGATAAAAAGAATACAATATCTAGGAATAGTCCTATCTAAGAAGACAAAATAACTATATACAGAAATTTATAAGACACTGATGAAAGAAATGAAAGATGACATAAACAGATAGAGAGATATTCCATGTTCCTGGATAGGAAAAATCAATATTGTGAAAATGACTATACTACCAAATGCAATCTACAGATTCAGTGAGATCCCTGTCAAATTGCCAGAAGCACTTTTCATAAAACTAGGGAAAATTTTTTCACAGTTCATATGGAAACACAAAAGACCACAAATAGTCAAAGCAGTATTAAGAACGAAGAATGGAGCTGGGGGAATCAACCTTCCTGACTACAGATTATACTACAAAGCCACAGTCATCAAGACAGTATGGTACTGGCACAAAAACAGAAATATAGACCAATGGAACAAGATAGCCCAGAGACAAACCCACGTCCCTATGGGTACCTTATTTTTGACAAAGGAGGCATGCAGAATCTTTAGTTGCAGCATGGAAACTCCTAGTTGTGGCATGTGGAATCTTGTTCCCTAACCAGGGTCAAACCTGGGATCCCTGCATTGAGAGTGCCAAATCTTAGCTACTGGGGTACCAGGGAACTCCCTGAACTGATTTTACTTTTTTTTTTTGGTATACATCTTAAAATACTTTTGGATTAAGATATCCCTTTTCATCAACTGACACCTTGGATGAACTTGGGTATATTTCACACTGCCAAAGGCTTGAATTCTCTTGGGTCATTTATATTAATCTTGAGAGTTGGTCTTCCTTTCCTGGTGTTGGATATTCCAACCATTTCCCAATTTTGCCTCACCTGAAATGTATTTTGCTGTAAGTCCTTGAAACCTTAGTTTTTGGAATTGATATAGATGTTCCTCTTTAAATATATCTTGGGGAATTTAATGACAGAAATGATTTAAATACAACAAAAGAAACAAAAATCTAAACTAGACATTCCAATAGTATTTTAGTAAAATCAATTCAACCTAATTCACCTCTTTGACTCCAAAAGTCAGTAGTGTAACCAAGAAGCATTTAACCCAAAGGACAAAGAAAAGAATATAGTATTGAAAAATAACGGCTCAGGAGAGCTAACATAATTTCCTTCCTTGTAAAAAAAAATTAACCTGAAAAATGAGGGTCTTTTTAAAAAAGCAATTTCTGTGCTCTGTGTACCATATTGATGAGATTACATAAGATCTCTCCAGTTTTAGGTCTAACATTCAATGAGTTTGTATATAGAAGATGTTTGTATTTATGCATTTTGACCTGAAAAATTTCTGTAAATTCATTTAACCAGTGAGATGACCAGAGGAAAACTTCATTTCATGATCTTGTGGGAGATGTTTTAAATAGTTCTGTTATTGGCAGTTCAACCTATCACAGCTCATCTGTGAACACTGCAATGCCTCAGAGCCATTCTGGGTTCTGGAATTTTGATAAATACAGGCTCCTGATATAAACCACACTGTCAGGAATTTGCTTTGCTTCAACTATGTATGTACTCTGACAGATCATTTTGTGGGTATAAGTACACAGAGCATGGATAAGCTCAGAGGCACCTCAAATATGCACTTATTGTTTTGTAATTCCTCATGTAGATCTGATTAAGAGCAGATGAGGGCATCCTAAAATAGTCTGTGATCTTGCTACTCAAACTGTGATCAAAGAGCAAAAGATTAGCATCATTTGGAGTCTTCTTAGGAAAGCGGATCCCTCCCCAGATCAACTGAGTAAAAACTGGTGTATTAATATGATCTCCAGGTGATGTGTATGAATACTATAGTTTAAAAACCACTGCCCCGGTAACTTATTCAGATTCTCCCCTACTGTTGAAAATGCAGGGATACAGTGAACAATAAGAAATCTGATATATTTTCTCTCTCAATTTCTTCCAACTGTATACTCCCAGTAATTCTGAAAATGTGTATTAGCCTTTCAACCTGACCATTAACTGAAAAGATAATCTCATTCCTGCATCCTTTCTTTTTTTTTGAGATGAAGGCAGACCTGTTCTCATTACTCTTGATGAGGTCTTTGTTATCTCTAACACATGCTAATAACAGGAGCTTCTTACTTTTAAGATTACTTTTCACACAGCTACTAGACATACATCTGAAATGAAAATCCATTTCTGTCAGTTCAGTTCAGTTCAGTAGTGTCAGACTCTTTGCGACCCCATGAATCGCAGCACACCAGGACTCCCTGTCCATCACCAACTCACGGAATTCACTCAGATTCACGTCCATCAAGTCAGTGATGCCATCCAGCCATCTCATCCTCTTTCGTCCCCTTCTCCTCCTGCCCCCAATCCCTCCCAGCATCAAAGTCTTTTCCAATGAGTCAACTCTTCGCATGAGGTGGCCAAAGTACTGGAGTTTCAGCTTTAGCATCATTCCTTCCAAAGAAATCCCAGGGCTGATCTCCTTCAGAATGGACTGGCTGGATCTCCTTGCAGTCCAAGGGACTCTCAAGAGTCTTCTCCAACACCACACTTCAAAAGCATCAATTCTTCGGCACTCAGCTTTCTTCACAGTCCAACTCTCACATCCATACATGACTACTGGAAAAACCATAGCCTTGATTATTCTATAATGTCTCTCTATAACTTTCATGATTAAAAGACAAATTCTTGGTGTGTCTTCTAAGGACTTTTATCTCCTTCCTAGCCTGTGAATTATAACCAAACAGTGTAGCAACTGCTACTGATGCTCCCCTATATCCTCTCAGCCCACCTGAGTGTACCTCTTAGCACTCTGTTGAAATTTTTCTCCTTCCCTCTCCTGGGCCACTCTTCTCTGCCTGAAGACTTTCCCTTCAAGACTAGAGCTTGGGGTGCATCACTAGGAACAGCATGAAAATGCTAGGATTTAGCCCTCTCCCGCACCCTGGGGCACTCTCAAACAATTAGGGGCTTGAGCTCATAGATAAATATTTCAGTCTCACTATTCTCTTATGGGGAAATCCTTATATTGTTTTCTGATGGTTTCTCCAAGCTTCTCTGGTGGAGCTGAGGTTCAGTTGCTCAAATTGTTGGCACAGTAACATGTTTTTTCTTCTTTTTTCTCTCTTTTCAATTGCCTACTCCTCTCACTTGTTTCTTGGAATCACCTTATGTAAGTACTTGAACCTCAATGCTTTCCTCAAGGCCTGCTTTCTGAGGAAACTGAAGCAAAGATAGTACTGATTGTGACCCTTTAAAGCAGAATCTCAGCACTGGATTCTGAGAAAGGATCACTTACCAGTGAAATAGAAACAGGGGTCACTTTGGCAGTGGTGAGTAGGGTGGTGATGACATTTGGCACTGGAGTAAATGGGGACCAGGTGGAGGTGGAAAGGCAAGCACTCGCTTATGCAAGAGTTCCAGCACTTGGAACATATGAAGTCAAGTGTAATGAAAATGATAGTGGCTGGCATGTGTTAAGCACTCTTGGGATCCTTGAAGGAGAAGAATGTAAGGCTTACGTTAGCAAGCTATCTTTACAGAGCATTCTGTGAAATCCAGAAGACTTCAATGCCAGCATTTGAATTTCATATAATTTTTATGTGTCACAAAGTATTGTTTTTCCTCATCCCCTCCTCCAAATGTTTTTTAAAAGTATAAAAATTACTCTTAAATTACAGGTCACACAAAAATAGGAACTGGACCAAATTTCACCCTCAGGCCTTAGTGTTTTCTCCCCTTTCTAATGATTTTGCAGAAAGATTGCTTTATCAGGAGTCAGGATATTTTGGTGCTCAAACCTACATTGCATGACTGACTCACTCAGATAACATATGGAATTAAGGCCTATATGAATTTCTAGTGTGCACCCAATAATCATATTTTGTTTGTATACTTATCTGTTTTCACTTGAGCAGAGGGTCTTAATCTTTAGGAGAAAAAAAGTACCAGTGACTTCACCAGTCACTCCAAAAGGAACAGGGGAGTAGACTCCAAATAAAAAGTGGCAGTCTTACTGGACTAAAGAGGAGAGGTGGAAGTCTGGGGCAACAAAAGCAGTTGAAACTTCAGTCCAAAAGAGAGAGAATCACTTGGACTTTAACCTCAATATCTGTAGTCAGGTTCCCCTAAAGTCATTGGCTTCTAAGATACACATATGCAAGAGAAGATTCTAAGAAACCCAGAAGAATCTGAGCAGCGATTCCAGCATGCCCCAGTACCAGTGTGGCAAAAGTTTAAGTTCAGACTTTACAAAGTAAAAGAGGCTATATTGTACCCTGAGTTTTCCACTGAGACCTCCATCATGGCCAAGATTGAGGAACAATGAAATAGTTGAGTTCAGTTCAGTCGCTCAGTCATGTCTAACTTTTTGTGACCCTGTGGACTGCAGCATGCCAGGACTCCCTGTCCATCACCAACTCCCAAGTTTACTCAAACTCATGTCCATTGAGTTGGTGATGCCATCCAACCATCTCATCCTCTGTTGGCCCCTTCTTCTCCTGCCTTCAATCTTTCCCAGAATCAAGGTATTTTCCAATGAGTCTATTCTTTGCATCAGTTGGCCAAAGTATCGGAGCTTCAGCATCAGTCCTTCCAAGGAATATTCAGGACTGATTTCCTTTAGGATGAACTGCTTGGATCTCCTTGCAGACCAAGGGACTCTCAAGAGTCTTCTCCAACACCACAGTTCAAAAGCATCAATTCTTCAGCACTCAGCTTTCTTTATAGTCCAACTCTCACATCCATACATGACTACTGGAAAAACCATAGCCTTGACTAGACAGACCTTTGTTAGCAAAGTAACGTCTCTGCTTTCTGATATGCTGTCTATGTTGGTCATAACTTTTCTCCCAAGAAGTAAGCGTCTTTTAATTTCATGGCTGCAGTCACCATCTGCAGTGATTTTGGAGCCCCCTCAGAATAAAGTCTGACACTGTTTCCACTGTTTCCCCATCTATTTGCCATGAAGTGATGGAAACAGATGCCATGATCTCAGTTTTCTGAATGTTGAGCATTTAGCTAACTTTTTCACTCTCTTCTTTCATCAAGAGGCTCTTTAGTTCCTCTTTGCTTTCTGCCATAAGGGTGGTATCATCTGCATATCTGAGGTTATTGGTGTTTCTCCCAGCAATCTTGATTCCAGCTTGTGCTTCATCCAGCCCAGCGTTTCTCATGATGTACTCTGCATATAAGTTAAATGAGCAGGGTGTCAAATATACCAGCCCTCAAGAAAATATGGGTGCATCCTTGCCACTCTGTCTGCTGCTAAAGGAAACAGTCTTCTATGGAGGAAGATGTCATATAAAACTACAATTTTTCATCCATAATCAAGTATTTCATTCAGTGAAATACTACAGGAATGGTAACATGATCAATTGACCACAGAAATCAAGAGGAAGAAAAACATGTAAATCCACCTTATATAATTCATATATTAGAGATATCACACAGACTTTAAGATAACTGATTTAATATGCTCAAGCTAAAGAGGAAAAGAAAATTTACCCTGAAACTAAAATTAAGAAGTTGGTAGTTATGTTTACATACTAGCAAATTAGAAACAGCAGTATAGAGGAGTAATAAACTAGGTGGGGAAATAGTTGAGTAGAAATTCTGCAGTGTTGAGAGAGAAAAACTAGAGGGGGAATACAGAAAGAAAATCTTCCCTGGTAGCTCAGGTGGTAAAGAATCCGCCTGCCGTGCAGAGGACCTGATTCAATTCCTGAGCTGGGGAGATCTTCCAGGAAAGGAAATGGTAACCCACTCCAGTATGCTTGCCCGGGAAATCCCATGGAGAGAGGAGCCTGGCAGGCTACAGCCCATGGAGTTGCAGAGTCAGATCCAATGGAGCAACTTTCACTTGTGTCATGCAGCTAGAAGGTTTATCTGCCTAGCCTCATTACCTTGATAGATAGAGTGGGATCTCAGCATAGCACAAGCAGGGGCATATAGTCACTGCTGTACCAATTTCTTGACCCAAGCCAGCTTTCAGACTCAGGGATCATCAAGCTGATGGCTTCCTTCTTTAAGTACTTGACTCTCACTTTGTGCTCCAGGGTTGTCTTTCTCAAATTCATTAGTAGTATGGTTTTCTGAACTTAGATAACTTGGAAGTATTTGGACACGTGGCATGGGAAGGTGAGCCACCCAGGATGCAACCCTCAGTAATGGGAGATCAAGGTTATGGATAAATGATCCAGTCTCCCACCACTCAGTGAGAATCCTGGGGTGGTCACTGTAGGATTTAACACTGGTCACGAAAACAGAACACTGCTCATGAACATATCCACTTTTGGAGTTTCTCTCCCTTTCCCATCCTGTTTTCCCCTTTATTCGTTTGTGCTTCCATGTTCTTACTTCTGCGGAGAAGGCGATGGCACATCACTCCAGTACTCTTGCCTGGCAAATCCCATGGACGGAGGAGCCTAGTAGGCTGCAGTCCATGGGGTCGCGAAGAGTCGGACACGACTGAGCGACTTCACTTTCACTTTTTACTGTCATGCATTGGAGAAGGAAATGGCAACCCAGTCCAGTGTTCTTGCCTGGAGAATCCCAGGGACGGTGGAGCCTGATGGGCTGCTGTCTATGGGGTTACACAGAGTTGGACACGACTGAAGTGACTTAGCAGCAGCAGCAGTTCTTACTTCTGAGGCTGAATTTGCGGGGGTGGGGAAGAGTGTGGAAACTAAGGCAGGAGGCTCTCACAGTTTCTTAAACACAACAGCTTCATATTCAAAATGTTCACATATTTGTCAGGAAGGGGCTGAGTGTGACTGCCAGAGTAAAAGATTCTTGGGTTTTTTCTTTAAGAGACCTCATTGGGAGAGAGCTATTACTCTGCTGAATTCTCTATGATAAAATATCTGTTCCTTAGCCTTTCAAGCATAGAACTCTGATTTTGTGTGCTAAGAAGTATTGTATCTGTTCAATATTTCTTCCCTTTTTCTTTGCCCTGTGTTCCCAGGGAAGACTAAAACCTTCCTTCTTTCTTTATGTATACTAACGCTTTCAAGGAAAACGCAGGTAGTTTTTCTTGAGAATCATTCAGTTTTCCTTGAATCCTTTGCCTTTATATAGCTCTTTGAATTTCACTTTTATAGTTTGACTCTTAACAAACACATTCATCTCCTCTCTTTCTATATTTCTACAGGGTACCACCATAATCTCTAAGTATTAACTATTCTCCATCACCTTTTATCAGCCCTCCAAGCTTTTGCTTAAGAGGTTCCTTATTAGAAGGTTATTCATCAACCTTGCACCTCGCTGACTTAGACTTATAGAATGGAGGCAGCTTTGGTGAACTTTCCTTCACCATCAGGCAGTTAAATCTCCCCCTACCCGCTTTTTTTTTTTTTTGCATCCTCCATATACTTTTATTATGAAGAATCCCGTTGAGTTGCAGTTTTCTGTATGAATGCCCTTGAGGACAGAACCTATGTCTTACTCATCTTTGTATCCACCAAACATAATAAGCATGCCTTGTATGTTTGTGGAACTAATGATCATGTGTATTGTAAGAAGAAATAGTAGTAAAGAATATTCACAAGCTTAAGATACTTTTAGCAGGACACTGATGTTGAACTGTGGTTTAAATCATTTTGAGGGGTCTCCACAATCTAATAGTAATAATCTCCAAATTAGATGGCTTCTTGACTATGAACCTTGGTGAGTTCACAGAGACATAAAAATATAAATGGCATATGCTATATAGTTCTTGCCCAATTTCTCAATAGCATAGTTTTACAGGCCATAAGGGTAGCTTTCCAGCTGATTCTTTTATGTGAATTATTCTTTTTATTTTTTTGCATAAAAAATGGCAACATAATGAGTTAAACACTTTCTGCAGTAAGAAAAATTTTCACTTCAAAAACATCTGAAAATTACACAGGTAACAAAGACTTATGCCTTGTATTGAAATCTTAAGTTTCTCAGCTCAGTTCAGTCGCTCAGTCACGTCTGACTCTTTGCGACCCCATGAACTGCAGCATGCCAGGCCTCCCTGTCCGTCACCAACTCTCAGAGTCCACCCAAATCCATGTCCATCGAGTCGATGATGCCATCCAACCATCTCATCCTCTGTCATCCCCTTCTCCTCCTGCCCTCAGTCTTTCCCAGCATCAGAGTCTTTCCAAATGAGCCAGCTCTTTGCATCAGGTGGCCAAAGTATTGGAGTTTTAGCTTCAACATCAGTCCTGCCAATGAACATCCAGGACTGATCTCCTTTAGAATGGACTGGTCGGATCTCCTTGCAGTCCAAGGGATGCTCAAGAGTCTTCTCCAACACCACAGTTCAAAAGCATCAATTCTTCAGCGCTCAGCTTTCTTTATAGTCAAAATCTCACATTCATACATGACCACTGGAAAAACCAGAGCATTGACTAGATGGGCCTTTGTTGACAAAGTAATGTCTCTGCTTTTTAGTATGCTATCTAGGTTGGTCATAACTTTCCTTCCAAGGAGTAAGTTTCTCACTGGCACTCAAATTGAGACATGGGCTTACCCAAGGTGCTGTTCATTTGACCAGCAAAAAAAAAAAAAAAAGACAAAAAAATCGAGAGGATGAATACAGCACCAAAGTGCATGAAAGTACCACACAACATAGGGTAGCTATATTGAATATTGTTTCCCTAGACTTTTAACAGCAACATAAGCTTTTAGAAAATGATTAATATTGAACAAAGAAACAAATCAGGATAGAGTATCAATTTAATTAAGACTCAGAGTTTTCTTAGGAGGGTATCACAATATAGATAACTTTTATTATAAAGCTTAAAATTACATATTAGATAATCTAATAAAATTTTAATGAGCACCTAGTGTGAATCAGGTATGGCAGTAGGCATTCAACATGGAAAAATCAGACAATGCAGACAACGTAACAATAGACAAATTATATCATTAATAGATAACACTGTTCAAAATATTCTCTCTCTGTTTCTGTCTTACATACACACATATATTTCTCAACACTCGCAGATAAAGAAATCCTATTTGTCTGTCTGTTGCCATAAGGCAGCTATACTTTATATAAGGGGGTTTTCTTAATTTGTTTAAAGGACAATTTATACTGACTGATGTGGATACACACATACATACACACACCAGTTTTGGAAGTTCCTTTTGGTTGTCCATTTCTCACTCACCTAGGAGTCTCAATATCCCTGGCAATATGGCAAACTAATTTGCTAGCTTGAAGCACTGTTCAGTCTCAGACCCTACAGTTCTTGGCATTTTTCTTTTCACTTTTGGCCATTGTACAATATCCTGTGAAATTGTGAGAGCAGGCTGTAGCAACCACTTCATGATCATGAAGATTCAAATCCAAGGCCAAAAAAGTCAACACTATATATGGGCAGAGCAAAAAAAAAAAAAAAAAAAATATATATATATATATATATATATAGAGATATATGAGAGAGAGAACCTGGGTTATTGAAGATAAATCTATGATAACAACTTTTATTCTACATCTAAATTCATTTTAGTTGAAATGGTATATTTTGCCTGTTTTTAAAATCAAGTACAATTTTCTGTTAACTATGACAAAAGCATTTAATCTAAATCATCAAAGAATATAGAACAATTTTAAAGTCCTAGTTACTGCCAAAGAACACAATAACATCCAACATTATCTGCAACATACATGAAAGCTTAGTAATAAGTATCGGAAAGTGAAAGTGGAAGTGTTAGTCACCATCACGTCCTACTCTTTGCGACCCCATTGACTATAGCCCACCAGGCTCCTCTGTCCATGGAATTCTCCAGGAAAGAATACTGGAGTGGGTTGCCATTCCCTTCTTTGAGGGATTTTCCCAACCCAGGGATTGAATCCAGATCTCCTGCATTACAGGCAGATTCTTTACCATCTGAGCCACCAGGGAAGCCCAATAAATATTTGGGGTACATTTAAAAATTTAATCCTTAAGCAATGTTTATGCATGGTTGTTACTATTATTTTAAGCACAGAGAATCTGAGCCTTCAGAGTTTAAGGAATAAGCCTAAGATAATTCAGATAATAGATGACAGAAAGTGAAAGTGAAAGTCCGATTCTTTGCAACCCCATGGACTAAACAGTCTATGGAATTCTCCAGGCCAGAATACTGGGGTGGGTAGCTTTTCCCTTCTCCTGGGGATCTTCCCAACCCAGGGATCACACCCAGGTCTCCCACACTGCAGGCAGATTCTTTACCAGCTGAGCCACAAGGGTAGCCCAAGGATACTGAAGTGGGTAGCCTATCCCTTCTCCAAGGGATCTTCCTCACCCAGGAATTGAACCTGGGTCTCCTGCATTGCAGGCAGATTCTTTACCAACTGAGATATCAGGGAAGCCCAGATGACAGGACTGAGATTCAAATACAGGTCCACATAGTAACAAGCCTATTTTGCTAACCCTGATACAGTGTCTCCTAAGTTGTTATGATGCTCAGTATTTGTCCCTTTGGTCCTTACTTTTGTGCTAAGCAGTTAACAATGGATTACTATTACATAAGTGGGGCATGAATTTGGACTGGTTATATAAGTCTCTGTGCAAATAAATGCCAGAAAACATTCTTCTTGAAAACGAACTTCCTAATTTGTCCCCAAACAGTCATTTTAAATCAGAGGTCTGCTAGGTTTTCTGATCAGAACTGAAAATTACATGCTGACGAGTTATTACTGAAAGTGAATTTGTCCCACTTGCTGTGGACTAATTTTGTCAACATATATCATGCTTGTAATTGCAAAACATGTTGTACTGTAAGGATAGATAACCAAAAGAGAGATTAACATACTTCCAATCAATCTCTTGTTCAGTAGTTTATTGCTCAAAAATTGCTCCAACCTTCACCTAAACCTGAAACCACAGACAGAAACAATCCCCCAGACTGTAGGATTCTAAGTTTTATGCTATCATAGGCCATGTTTAACTAGTTCAGATCACTATCACCTAGGCTAGTGTCTACTTTCAACTACTGATATGAATAGTAAATTAACAAATAAAATCCAAGGGATTACAATACAGGTATATATGTACACATATACACATATAAATGTTATTGTTTAGTTGCTAAGTTGACTCAACTCTTTAGAAACCTCATGGACTGTAGCCCGCCAGGCTCCTCTGTCATGGGATTTCTCAGACAAGAATACTGGAGTAGGTTGCCATTTCTTTCTCCTGGGAATCTTCCCAATCCAGGAACTGAACCTGAGTCTCTAACACTGCAGGTGGATTCTTTACCACTGAACCAGCAGGGGATTCCATATATATGTGTGTATATATATATATATATATATATATATATATATATATATATATATATTTCTCCTAAATATATAGAGCAACAGTGTTCTCTAAATTTCTGTATTTAAAAAAAACCTCATGAAACAGAACATTTCTTGGTGTATAACTTGCTTTTTGAACTGTAGTTGCTTATACTTAGTTACTTAATATGATCACTGATTTTCTATTATAACTGAATGTGATATAATGATAACCCATCTAGCTTCTTAGGGTGGTTGAAAGAGGTAGAAATAAATATTCAGTGAAGATTTTAAAGTGTTGGAGAGTATGATTTGAAATAAAAAGATGAATAAATCATCTTAAAGATTTCTCTTCTGTGTCTGTAGTACCAGGAGTGGCATCAGAATATAACCTACTTCTTAACTGTAATATAGTTTTTAATATAAAAGTTAGTTATCATTCACTACCATGGCCCAGAAGAGAAAGATAATCCAAATACATTATCCATTGTAATATAGCTTTGACATGCATTTCCCTAGTGCAGTTGTTTTCCAGGGAACCTAATCCTAATTATTTAACACTTTAAAAGTCAATAAATTATTCGAGGGAAGCAAAAAGCCTGTTGGTGGGTGAAATTTCTCTGTGAAATGAAAGTCGTTTCATGAAGTGGGAAGTTACAACAAGGTATCATTTAATAATAGCAAGTAATATTTTTAAATTACTGTTTAGAAATGTATTGCCTGATATTAAAATGACTTTATATAAATGCTGTGTCCTCAATTTAAAAGGACATTGGTAAACCCCCTAGGACTAAACAGGCCTTTTCTCTATCTAATTAAATTAAGTGCAGTGTACAGTACCTCTCTGCAAAGATTAACAGAATGCATTCCTTGTCAGTTTAAGTGTTGCCTGTGGCGGTATTTTTTTTCTAATTTAATTAAAAGCTGTTCTTTTATGAAGAACCAAGCTTGCAGCATAATTCCTCTTACGTTTACATTTCTAAAAGCTGTTTGGTAGAAAGTAGAGAGTGAAGAGAAAGAAAAGACAAAGGGAGGAGAGGGGGCCAAATAAAGATATACCAGAGGAAGTTAACAATATTTCCTGGTTTTCAGGAAACCTTAAAAGTCAACATGACTGGAAATAAACCAGGTGTCTGGGAAGACAACAGTTTTCTCTGTGATGTGTTAGATCGTGTCTCCATCTCAAGCCCAGTCAGCAGCCTTGATAAGAATATTGTGCGTTTGTAATAGAAGGAGGTAATTACGCCACAAACTCCCACGTATTCAGGTTCCACACAATGGACTGTTATTCGCTTATAAGAAGTGAACCAGATGGCACCCGTGGTAAAGAGTCCACCTGCCAAAGAGGAAAGTCAGGAAAAGCAAGAGAAATGAGTTTGATCCCTAGGTTGGGAAGATCGCCTAGAGGAGGAAATGGCAACTCACTCCAGTATTCTTGCCTAAAAAACTCTATGGGCAGAGGAGCCTGGCAGGCTACAGTCCATGGGGTCACAAAGAGTCAAATATGACTGAGCAGACAGACACTCACATATGCAAGAAGTGAAATCTCAAGTCACATAAAACATGAATGAACCTTAAATGCCTGTTAAGTGGAAGAAACCAGTCCAAGAATTTTGCATTGTTTAATAGTTTTGATACTAGTATTCATATACGTTGGTGGTAGTTGAGTTCTTCCTATTCAGTACATATAAGCTAGGGGAGGAAGCTAGAATGATCCATGTGGTAATAAATTAGAGTTGGGGACATTAGTATGAATTCATAGTTAGCTTACAATAGGTAGTTACAGATGGAAATATTTATTGATGCATGTATATACACTGGATAGTACACACAAATATGCCCTTGCTCTGTGTGGGAGGATCTAGAAACAACGACATCTTAGAAGCATCCATATCTTGTTTTCTGATTGCTGTTTAGTCACTAAGTCATGTCCAATTCTTTTGCTTCTCCATGGACCATACCTTGCCAGGCTCCTCTGTCCATGGGATTTCCCAGGCAAGAATACTGGAGTGGGTTGCCATTTCCTTCTCCAGGGGATCTTCCTGAGTCAGGGACTGATTTTCTGCTTGGCAGAAGGATTCTTTATTGCTGAGCCACCAGGGAAGCCCATATTTCATTTTCCAACAAAAAGACCAGGGCTCCCTGGGAAATGTACTGATACCAGTACTGGGGGCAAAAAATATACAATGTGAGCCTGGAGTATCTTGTAGTAGCATAAAGTAAGTAAGTGCTAAAAAGTAACTAAGAAAGAAATAACCAACAAACAATAGTGGAACATGTCAAAGGAGAAAGCTTCCAATGACCAAAGGCGGAACAAAATGAGCCAAAAAAAAAGAAAGAAAGAAAATGAAATTGTATTGGGTTATATCCCAAAGTGTAAAATAAATATCCATGATGATTCCATGATGATATAAATTATTGAGTAATTAGATAAGTGGAGGGGAAGTGAAAAACATTCTGTATAGGATAATCCCAAAATATTTATGAGATATTTCTCCCTCAAACAGGGGAATACACCTCCTCATTTTTTAAATATGGGTTTTCTACAGTGACTTCTTTCCTAGGGGAACTTGGTGGAAAGGGGGAAATGAATAACTTGACAATGGAGAAAACAGATAAAAACCACCTCACCAGAGGCTCAAAGTTGCCTAACAGTTATAAGTCACATTATAGTATGTGTTCTTGATAAAACGTGAGGAAAACAGTACTTTGCCTTTGAGGTTTTCCTCACAAAAATAGATAAACTCAGTCTAATCACAAGAAATATATCAGACTAACTTCCAATATTGAGAGACATTCTGTGTAAAACGACTTGTTCTCAAAATTCTCAGGTCTAAAAAAAACAGAACAAATTGAGAAACTCAAGAGGAGCCTAAGGAGGAATGACTCCTTAACAAAATGTGGCATCCTGGATGGGATCCTGCAACATAAAGCCAAGGGAATTTGAATCAAGTACTGACTTTAATTAAAATAATCTATCAAAATTTGTTCATTCAGTTCAGGTCAGTCGCTAAGTCGTGTCCAAATCTTTGTGACCACACGACTGCAGCATGCCAGGCTTCCCTGTCCACCACCAACTCCCAGAGCCTACTCAAATTCATGTCCATTGAGTCAGTGATGCCATGCAACCATCTCAACCTCTGTCATCCCCTTCTCCTCCCACCTTCAATCTTCCCCAGCATCAGGGTCTTTTCTAGTGGGTCAGTTCTTCACATCAGGTGGCCAAAGTATTGGAGTTTCAGCTTCAGCATCAGTCCTTCCAATGACTATTCAGGACTGATTTCCTTTAAGATGGACTGGTTGGATCTCCTTGCAGTCCAAGGGACTCTCAAGAGTCTTCTCCAATACCACAGATTCTTTGGTGCTCAGCTTTCTTTATAGTCCAACTCTCACATCCATATATGACTACTGGAAAAAACCATAGCTTTGACTACATGGACCTTTATGGCAAAGTAACGTCTCTGCTTTCTAATATGCTGTCTAGGTTGGTCATAACTTTTCCTCCAAGGAACAAGCGTCTTTTAATTTCATGGCTGCAGTCACCATCTGCAGTGATTTTGGAGCTCAAAAAAATAAAGTCTCTCACTGTTTCCATTGTTTCCTCATCTATTTGCTATGAAGTGATGGGACTGGATGCCATGATCTTAGTTTTCTGAATGTTGAGCTTTAAGCCAAATTTTCACTCTCCTCTTTCAAATTCATAAAGAGGCTCTTTAGTTCTTCTTCACTTTCTGCCATAAGAGTGGTGTCATCTGCATATGTGAGGTTATTGATAGTTCTCCTGGCAATCTTGATTCCAGCTTGTGCTTCTTCCAGCCCAGTGTTTCTCATGATGTACTCTGCATATAAATTAAATAAGCAAGGTGACAATATACAGCCTGATGTACTCCTTTTCCTATTTGGAACCAGTCTGTTGTTCCATGTCCATTTCTAACTGCTGGTTCTTTACCTGCATACAGATTTCTCAGGAAGCAGGTCAGGTGGTCTTGTATTCCTATCTCTTTAAGAATTTTCCACAGTTTGTTGTGACCCACACAAAGACTTTGGCATATTCATTAAAGCAGAAGTAGATGTTTTTCTGGTTCATTAGTTGTAAGAAATATGCCATACTAACACAATATGTTAATGCACTGGATATGGGCATATGGGAACTCCACATACTAACTTCAAAACCTTTCTGAATAACAAAAACTGTTCTAAAAATTTATTTTAAAAAGCAAAGTTAAAAAGGCAAATACTACCTAAAAATTAAGAGAAAAATTTTGGAAACAATTTCAGCATTGATTTTAGCTTACAGATCTGTCATTTCGTAATCAAAAATCTGCTTGTTGGGAAGATGGAAAAAGTGCAGAGAAAACAGAAGGAAGAAAAGGCTTAATAGCACGGTTTTCTTAATCCCATTCTTCTGACCCAGCTTTTGGTTCAAGGGTATAAATGAGTAACAGATGTGCGACTTGGATCTTTTACAGCCTTAAGAAGAGCATGGTGCTCAACAAAGATTCCAGACACTAGTTCCTCCAGTCTGCCAAAAATGTCCACCGGGGACAGTCCAAACATGAGAAGATCGTTTCAACACACCAACCAAATGGGGTGGTATAAGATAAAAGAAAGCCATGGCAAAGCTTAAATCAAGGAATGAAAAATTCACCTTTTGGAGGCTAGTGTCATTACAGATAAGTCCTGCCTTCTCTTTAATGAGATCATAATATGAGTCATCTGTCTATTGCGTATATTTTGAACTTCACAGGTCTAATAAACTGGTATGGAGAATCCTTTATGGGAGGCTACAGGATTTTTAATTTAAAAAGTATTTTATTCTGAAATAAAAAGCATGCACAAAATGAACATTTATCTTTTTTTTTAAGAGATGTTATGATGAATTTCTGCCTGATGCTATTGTTTTGTAATGACAGCATTTTATTCTGTTTGCTTCCACAGTTGCTTGCCATAATGATTTAAGAGAGGAAGGAGGTTAATGGAGTAATTTTGTAACAATAAGAGCAAACTTGTGGAAGGTCATATCACTTCTCGATTCTTATTTCTCAGTATAGGACCCTTCCAGCAACAAGCATAGTTGCTGAAAGAGCTCGACTCAGTAGTTGGAGAAAAGTTACTTCCTCCAAGTTATTGGATGTGGTCTTGTACATAGAAATTGAGTAGCCTTTTGTTAAAATGGGTACTGGAGGCATATTGCTTCCTAGGATTTATTCGGTGTGAGTTTTTTGTTCTATCTTAAGGTAAAACCAAAATAAAACAAATAAAAGGAGCCATAAATTGTGTTGGCTTTTCAACAGTTTCATGGAGCCCCAGTGTATACTACAATATTTTCTTTATCTGCAGAAATTTAAGTTTTCAAATTAACTGAAATAATGTTTTTAACTCAACAGAGTAATTTCCAAAGAGTTTTAAATTCTACCAATTGAAATCAACAATTTACCAGAGGTCTTACTGCTTCCGGAAAGCCTAACTGTTGAAAAATTGAGATTCTAAAGAAAAGCACCAGAATTTATTGAGTATTCTTTATGTGAAAAACACTGTAAAAGTGTTATTTTACTTAGTTCTCAAAAAGCTTTCTGAAATAATCTTGGTTAAAATTTACAAATGAAAAAATTGAGGTCAAGAGTAATTAACATGTTCTGAAGATCACATAGCCGTGAAGATTGACTCCTGAACATGACTCCAAAGCCAAAAATAAAAACATATACACATTTACACACTGTATATACATATATATAATTTACTTATCATGTATATAATATGTAAATATATATATTTAATATATATATAATTAATTTAAAATGATAGATTAATCTAGCATTTAAATTTAGCCCAAATTAGAGTATTTCTAGCTGTAATATCTAAATTTCTTGAGGGCATGGACCATGACCTGTTACTTTTCCATCCAGCTCAGTGCCCAGGAAAATGTGAACACTCAACTCTAATCATTGACAGACTGATTAAAAAATGCTTGAAAATAGTGTTTTTCATTGATTAACATTTCCCTGACATTCTACCAGAGGAAGCAGTTGCATTAAAATTTTCTAGTGGCTCAACATTTTGAGACATGTCTCACATGGTTTCTACTTCAACTTAAACAATTTCTTCTGAGAAAAAAATAGGAATATGTTCAGAGTTTGGCTTTATCAGTACCAACTCTATTCTCACTTTTGTCAGAGGAGTTTGCTGTTTTCCCACTGGAACAGTTCCCACTGGAACTGTTTTCCCACTAGATCAGATGCCCAAAGTTCAGATGACTTCATTTCAGTTCAGTCACTCAGTCAGGTCCAACTCTTTGCAACCCCATGAACTGCAGCATGCCAGGCCTCCCTGTCCATCACCAACTCCTGGAGTCCACCCAAACCCATGTCCATTGAGTCGGTGATGCCATCCAAATATCTCATCCTCTGTCGTCCCCATCTCCTCCTGCCCTCAATCTTTCCCAGCATCAGAATCTTTTCAAATGAGTTAGCTCTTTGCATCAAGTGGCCAAAGTATTGGAGTTTCAGCTTCAGCATTAGTCCTTCCAAAGAACAGCCAGGATTGATCTCCTTTAGAATGGACTGGTTGGATCTCCTTGCAGTCCAAGGGACTCTCAAGAGTCTTCTTCAACACCACAGTTCAAAAACATCAATTCTTTGGTGCTCAGCTTTTTTATAGTTCAACTATCACATCCTTACACCACTACTGGAAAAGCCATAGCCTTGACTAGACAGGCCTTTGTTGACAATGTAATGTCTCTGCTTTTCAATATGTTCTCTAGGTTGGTCATAACTTTCCCTCCAAGAAGTGTCTTTTAATTTCATGGCTGCAATCACCATCTGCAGTGATTTTGGAGCCCCACAAAATAAAGTCAACCACTGTTTCCACTGTTTCCCCATCTATTTGCCAAAGTGATGGGACTGGATGCCATGATCTTCGTTTTCTGAATGTTGAGCTTTAAGCCAACTTTCCACTCTCCTCTTTCACTTTCATCAAGAGGCTTTTTAGTTCCTCTTCACTTTCTGCCATAAGGGTGGTGTCATCTGCATATCTGAGGTTATTGATATTTCTCCTGGCAATCTTGATTCCAGCTTGCACTTCCTCCAGCCCAGATTTTCTCATGATGTACTCTGCACAGAAGTTAAATAAGCAGGGTGACAATATACAGCCTTGACGTACTCCTTTTCCTATTTGGAACCAGTCTGTTGTTCCATGTCCAGTTCTAACTATTGCATTCTGACCTTCATACAGGTTTTTCAAGAGGCAGGTCAAGTGGTCTGGTATTCCCATCTCTCTCAGAATTTTCCACAGTTGATTGTGATCCACACAGTCAAGGGTTTGGCATAGTCAATGAAGCAGAAATAGATATTTTTCTGGAACTCTTGCTTTTTTGATGATCCTTTAGATGTTGGCAATTTGATCTGATGACTTAATAACCATATTTCCAATATCAGGTTTTGTGTGTGTGTGTTATTTTTCTTAGCCTTTTTTTCTCTTTTGTTAAAGCTAAGTTTTATTTTGTTTTGTTTGTTTATTTTGTAGAACACATTGTAGTTTGAGACTATTCAAAATGAGTTATGAACATTTTATCAGAGACACCATGGGTTACTTATGCTTCTTTTTACCTCCTCCATCTTCCCAATAAGCAGAATAATAACTGCAAAATGACATTCCAAATATTTTTAAAGGAAATCCTTCATCCAAAAGGCTTATTTTGAGATGAGAGACTGAAAAATTCTCAACTTGAAAGTCCACATATGAATGAATGATCTGGGTTATCAGGAAGAACTGTCAGTATGTAAGTACTCGCAGATTTATCATGTGTAGAGACTACAAAGATGAGCAAAATCCAGGTTTCTATACTTAAGGAGTTGAGCGTTATTGTGATATGACCAGGCAAAGAAATTTTAAATGTTTTGAACCTGAATGTACTTCTGCATTTTAGAAATCATGTATATATATATATATATATATATATATATATGATAAAATATCTAAAATATCTCTGTTGATGTTATTTGTAAGGGAATCAGATACAATAATTACTTGCTCAATAGTATCTTATTGTATCGGAGAAGGCAATGGCAACTCACTCCAGTGTTCTTGCCTGGAGAATCCCAGGGACGGGGGAGCCTGGTGGGCTTTCATCTATGGGGTCGCACAGAGTCGGACATGACTGAAGCAACTTAACAGCAGCAGTAGCAGCAGCTTACTGTATGCAACACAGCTTAAGGCAAAAAGGGTAAGTATAGATCTGTTTTGCTTCTGTCACCAACCAGCAAAAGGACCTTCGCAGGACATTTTAACTTTACTGAGTCTCAGATATCTTTTGTTAAATTGTTTGTGCTCATGAACCAGAGGTCAGCATTTATGTGTATCAAGTACCCACTATGTATACAATAAAGGAAATATCTGTTGTATATCAACTCAGTTAACTCAGTTAATTAAGTGGTCTTAAGCAATTCATCTGTCTCTGTGTTACACAAGGTACTGTGGGATACTGGATCCAGTATATCAGAATGGGTTTGATTCTCAGCATTGCTACTGCCAGGATCAATGACCACTCATATTATTTTTATGAACCTCATACTACCCATCTGAGGAATGATAATAACAATATGGGTGTTCATAATAAAACTAATAATATTTTTCTTCTTACGTAATGCTCTTAAAGTCTTCCTAGTGCAGACACACTTTATTGCATGGACTTTTTGGACATAATAATTACCATTTTTTGTGTGATGGAATAAACCAGTGTTGTGTTGGAGGTAACTACTGGTCCTCAAATGTTTCATACAGTGTTCAGCGTGTGCTAGTCTATACACTATTCCTTCTCTTCCTTTCCTTTCTCAAATGTATTAGCCTGTCTAAAATATGTACAAGTTTGCACTGCAAGCTTGCAGCAAAAAAATATAGAAAAAATAATTGAAAAAATATAGAAAAAACTACTTCTTCTTCATTTCAAAACCCTAAGCTGAAGTCGTAATGCAGAGTATTCAATCTTTATGATCAGATTGAAGTTTCCTTGATGTTACCAGTATGCTATTTATATCCTTCCCAAATGCATCAAGATGTATCTGCTTTTAAAATGCCATCACTGATTCATTTCTAGGATAGTCTTCAATACTGACTGTACTGCACTCTATGCTGTTTCCCTTCTTTCTCCTGCCCAGATAGCATTTATCTAATTGGGTATAGGGGCAATGGAGTTCTAAAATTCTAAGAAATAATTCTGAAGAAACTGTTTAGCATTCATCTTCACACCAGCGAGGTCACAAAAGTCTCTTGTCTTTTAGTAGAGGATGCAGTTTCTTATGCCCAGGGACACTCGAGTACCCTGTTGTGGCTTGGCATTAAAACAAATTCACTGATGTTCTTCTGTAGGACTACAGGCTAGCCTTTTGTTTATTATTGTTGTATTTTATTTGTATAGATATCCCGCCATGCTCCGTGTTATAAATAGTGATGTTTTTATTGTTACTACCGCACACTTAATAAAGCTGCAGTTTTCCTGGCAATTAATTGTGCTGACAATCAATGCAGGGCTGCAGGCAGTGTGTTTATGTGCTGAGCTTTTGATGAGTGAAGCCCTAAGAAGTTGGGCTGTCAAAATTAAATACACTGTTCAGACATAAAGCCACATTCTGTTCTTGGTCTGACCAAATGACAGTTGATTACAGGCTGAACCCAGACTCAGTTTTGCTTATAAAGTAGAGAACATTTAGTCATCTTTAAGCAATAAGGTTAAACTTTTCTTTAGGACAAAATAGCTTGAGAAAATTACTCAGGTCTGCTTTTGCTCAGGGTGTAGTCTATTTTTGATAAACTTTTCTTCCTTTGAAGCTCCCTAGCAGCTTTTGGAAAGCTTTTTGTTTTCTACTAAGATAAGATACACTTATATATTTGGCATTTTTGGTAGATATTTCCAATTTACTCAGATAATTTCCTTGGATTAAATATGATTGATGACTTGTGTTTTTCTCTCCATTTTTTTCTTTTTCTATGAACTAAACAACACTTTTCTGTGGCATTTGACTTTGTCCAGTGATGATGACAGTGACAGATCAAAGACATTTGACTATTGGAATTGAAAGAATTTTCATTTAGCAAATGACTTTGAGAAACTTGTTCTTTTATTATCTTTTATTATCCAGCATAAAATCTGTTTTACAGATGTAAGGGTGAACTATTATTTTAACAATTCTCAAGTTATCCAGAATTCTTATTGTCATTTTCCTCAAAGTATCATTTAGACAATAGTAAAACTCTTCCCTGGTGGCTCAGACGGTAAAGCGTCTGTCTACAATGTGGGAGACCTGGGTTCGATCCCTGGATTGGGAAGATCCCCTGGAGAAGGAAATGGCAATCCACTCCAGGACTATTGCCTGGAAAAATCCCATGGGCAGAGGAGCCTAGTAGGCTATAGTCCATGGGGTTGCAAGAGTTGGACACGACTGAGCAACTTTACTCACTTAGTAAAACTCAAAGTCCTTGCTCCTTCACACGTGATGATAAGTATGTGAAACTTATTCATGCCGAATTCCAGTAATTTTTCAATCAAACATGGATGTTAATCAAATGAACCTTTTCAGTCACATAAGCCCATATTTTGATAACAGAAATAATGTTGAGATTCTTATTTTCCTCTTCTTGTTATAACTCTTAAAATGCTTTCATATTCATCATCTCGGATTTACAAGAAGTTACTCTTCTATGGCTTAGTGATTTGTTGAGGACAAACCTTGATCAGAACAGGGACTAAACAAATATTTGGTTACTGACTGATTTAACAAGTAAACAGTAATCTTATAATACAGACTATCGCTGTGTACTGTTTTATAATCTTTTCTCTATAGACTTTGATGTTACAATTAAAAGTAACAATATTGAACTTCTGATTTCCATTTAGGAATGTTGAAAGTTAGAAAGGGCATTGCTCTAAACCATACAATAAAAAATAACCTGACAAATATCATGTTCATGACTTTTCTTGAATCCATGAAGTTTGAAGTCACAAGATAATCAACTGGTTCAAAATATAAAGAGGGAAAATCACTTGCAGTGGGAAGTGAAGCATAAATCCTTGTTTACCTGAACAAGATGCAGCCAGACGCTGATAAGCAGAATTTAGCTAGGATGACTGACAAATTGATAGAGAACAGTCAAATGTACACTGCAAATATAGCTACAAAAAAGGGAATTGTTTACACTCTCTTACAGACTTTTCCTGCATGACCTCCATCAGATAATCATAACCATATACACACACACAGAGTATTTTAAGAAAGCTTCCCTATAGTGAAAACTTGAAAAAAAGAATCAGCTGTGAAAAAGGCACAAAACCCCATCAAAACAGGTTACATTTCATTTCCCTAAAGAATAACACTCTTAATCTCCGGAGAGAGGGATAAACAAATGCTGTTGTCCTAAGAGCACTGGAGAAAATCTGTGGCATCCAGGAAAAGAGAATAGGAGGGAAACTCCCCATCACTGGGGGAAGAATAGGAATATCTGATAGGTTAATGGAGGGAAGAAACACTGAGAAAACTAAACACTCAAGATCAGGACATGATATCTACATGAAGTTATATTAGAACCACAGAGAATTCTCTTCCATTCCCTACTGCCAGGCTAACTTCGTGTCTCACTCATTGCAGCTCATCGTCAGTCTCCTTTGTCCATGGGATTTTTTAGTATTCACTTCAGAATACTGGAGAGGTTGCCATTTCGTCCTCTAGGAAATCTTCCCAACCCAGGGATCGAACTGTATACAGGATCTCCTATATCTCTGGACATTAAAAAGAGAAACTAGAAGTAACTATATTAATATCAAGCAAAGTGAAAGTGAAAGACAGTCGTGTCTGACTCTTTGCCACCCCATGGACTGTAGCCTGCCAGGCTCCTCTGTCCATGGAATTCTCCAGGCCAGAACACTGGAATAAGTAGCCATTCCCTTCTCCAGGGGATCTTCCTAAACCAGGGATTGAACCCAGGTTTCCCTGCATAGCAGGCAGATTCTTTACCATCAAATAGGAGATACCAGAGATATCAGATAAAGAGAACATTTTTTGTGTTCGCTATGTGTTTTACATAGTGACAAAGGGTTCAGTTATTCAAAAATACATTATCCTTGATGTGTAAGTATAAAAATGTAATAGAAAATATTCTAAATTCATGAAGCAAAATATATGAGAATTACATTTATAAATAAATCTGCAAGTTTAAGGATTTAAATACCCTTCTCCAAATGATTGCTCACTTTTATTCAAAAAATATATTTAAGCAATACAATTCTGATCAAGTACCAGTAGGGTTTTGGGGATTACTGAACAACATGAATCAAAAAGTCATCTATGAGCATAAATAGGAAAGAAGAGCAAAGGAATCATGCAACTAAAGAATAATGATGTGGGAGGAGAGGAATGATTACTTTGTAGGTATTAAATAAAAGCATAGATTTCTAGAATAAAGAGAGCATGATAAAACTGGTATGAGAATGAGAAGTCAGAAATAGACTAGAAAGTCAAGAAAGAGATTAATTATGTGCATTGTACCTATTTACAGTCTGATAATCTTACTATGTAACATAAATTAGAACAAATAATGTTTACAATGTTAAATGATACTGAGATAACTGCATAACTTTTGGAGATAATTTTTTTTAAAAAGGATTCTAACTTCACTGCTTATAATAAAATTAATTCTAGATGCTTTAATGCTACAAGTTCTAAAAATTAAGTTTGAAGTTCATTTCATCTTAAAAGGGGCTGCTGCTGCTGCTGCTGCTAAGTCGCTTCAGTCATGTCTGACTCTGTGCGACCACAGAGATGATAGCCCGCCAGGCTCCCCCGTCCCTGGGAATCTGCAGGCAAGAACACTGGACTGGGTTGCCATTTCCTTCTCCAATGCACGAAAGTGAAAAGTGAAAGTGAAGTCGTTCAGTCCTGTCCGACTCTTAGCGACCCCATGGACTGCAGCCTTCCAGGCTCCTCCGCCCATGGGATTTTCCAGGCAAGACTACTTGAGTGGGTTGCCATTGCCTTCTCCTGAAACTGTCACTAGTAATACTCAAAGGAAAATAAAATCCTAGGGGAAAAATAGCTGTGACATATGAAAATGGTTGGATATTTTTTCTTATTATGTCAAAAATGTCTACAAATCAAAATAGCAATAAACCTAATTCTTGTCTAATCTTACTGTAAATATACTAATAACACATCTCTTGGCAAATATCATTGCATTGTGATATTTACAGTGCATGAGTGTGGAATGCTCTAGCAGGGTATACTTAGTCTAGGAATACTTAAGGGAATCAAATCTGTAATCTATGCACTATGTGGCATAATTCTCTAGAAAGTATCACATAATTTATATAATTGAGTATTAAAGTGGCAGTGTTTCAGAGTCAAATCTTATCCCGTAGTTTAAGTCATGTCCTGTTGGCATAATTTGGAGGCCTCACATGTTAGATCTGGGTAAGAGCAGCATGCATACAGTAAAAGAGGGACCTGAGGAGTGGGTTGATAGTTTTAGGCTTCTTTGTGCTTTGTCAGTAACTCGCAATTACCTGTATCCTTGATATAATTAATGAAGCTTAACACTAGATAGAAGTCAGACAGTGTCTGAATCAACCTTGGAGGGAACAGTAAGAAAAGGAATAAAAATGTAGCAACAACCAGAAAGATTCAAGACTTACAGGTCAGTGTTTGTTTCCAAGCTGGTTCTCTGAGTGTAAGAAGTCCAAAGTTCCCTGGTAGTAGTTGTAGCCTGTAATTCAATGAAACTCTTTCTATGTGCCACCAACCCTTCTAACCCTACAAAGCTTAGAGTCATGGTGATGGGACCCTCAATGTTCCCCAGGGGATCACTGAGATTAATAAGGAATGGGGTCACTTCTTTCACACCAATCCTGGAACCACCTGTTTCAACGTGGGGTCTTCAAGAAGCAGATGCCAAGACTGAACCAGATTGACAGGAGATTTATGGGGTAAATGCCAGTGGAAGATGAGAACAGGAGCAGGAGTAGGCAGAGTAAGATCCCACATCTCAGCAGTAATGATCAAAGGAAGGGTGGGATAGAAAGAGTCTCAGAATTCACTGCTGAGCTGAGAATTTCAAGCAGGCTGTTAGAGAGTCACCCAGCTTAAGTTGTGGGTTAAATGAAACCCATGAAGTGAAGCGAAGTGAAGTCACTCAGTCGTGTCCAACTCATTGCGACCCCATGGACTGTAGCCTACCAGGCTCCTCAGTCCATGGAATTTTCCAGGCAAGAGTACTGGAGTGGGTTGCCATTTCCTTCTCCAGGGGATCTTCCCAACCCAGGGATTGAACCCAGGTCCCACACGCTGCAGGCAGACACTTTACCGTCTGAGCCACCAGGGAAGCCCATATCTTATAGGAATTCTCGAGTGGGTGGGCATTCTAGTGCTTCCTTGATCCCTGCCACTGCCCAGTCATTGCCTGTGAGTAGACTGGAATGAACATTGTGGTGGGTTCAAAGTTGTAGCATTTTCAGGGTGTCAGTTGCCTGTGTTTCCTAGGTAGCTTCTCTTAAAGGGAGATTGGAACAGTCTGCTTCAATGACTACTGCAAAAAATTCTGGGTTAATCCAACAGAAGGAAAGTGTCCTTAAATGTATACAGTTTGACTGATAAAGATTCCCTAATGGCTTGGATGGTAAAGGATCTGCCTGCAATGCAGGAGACCAGGGTAGAATCCCTGGGTCAGGAATATCCCCTGGAGAAGGAAATGGAAACCCACTTCCACACTCTTGCCTGGAGAATTTCATGAACAGAAGAGCCTGGCTGTAAGCTACAGTCCATGGGGTAGCAAACAGTTGGACATGACTGAGCAACTAATACCCACAAATGAGTGACAGAGGGAAAGAGACAGTTTGAGATACATTCACACTGTGTGCAAGATTCTACACTTGGAAGTTTTAATCCCTACTCCACTGTGAAGGTTGGACTTTGAAGTATGCTTGGCAAGCAAAAGATGTTAGGGCCTTCTTTATGGCAGGAACATACGTAGAAATGTGTGAGATAGACTGAGGGTGCTAAAGTTATCTTAACCAATATTTGTTTTCTTTGCTCAAAATATTTTATTATCAAAATCAATATTCAAATGTAAATATTTAGAATAAAATTTTACTCTTCTGTGGATTTTTTTTTCACTTTAGATATATTTTAGTGATATTTTCTCTAGGACTTTTCATTAGCATTTTCATGTTTTATTTATTGTAAACACTACCCAAAATACCACTAACTGCATTTGTCAATGTTTTTACAAATATTTAATTTTATTTTACTTGTCAGTAGAGAAGCTACCAAAATGTTATAAAAATTGTGTGGGAGCTTGACATGTTACATGTATTGACTGACTGACTGATATCTGCATTTGAATGTATTTATACACGATGAGGTCAAGAATGTTTTAATATTAGTGTGCTGACACTAATTTACAGAACCACTCAAAATTGAATTCTTATAGACCGAAAATCCTTAGAAATTTCACTCACTCCCAACCTTGATGAACTGTCATAATAATTGATTGTATTAACAGAAATAAATAGACCAAATTTGACTCACCCTCACAACAACCCCGTTTCAACTGACACAGATGAGAAATAAGGTTATTTCACATTGCCCCAGCCAGGTCAAGGCTCAAGGAAAGCTTTGGCTCCTGCCTTTAATGTGATCCTGCAGACACGCGGATGAATCGGCTTTGTCAGTCTCTTTCTGTTTGGCGTGGACACCAATAACCTTGCTTCTCTTTCCTGTTTCTCCTAAAGGGAAAGGATTTTTGGCAGCATACTGCTTACTTTTACTGTTACACAGCTACAGAGTTTAAGGAATGAACAGTAATTACATGCCATTAAACGCAGAAGGCCATCGGCGTAGACGAACGTTCTGAAGAGGACACAGCCTTCAATCTCAGTACAAGATGATTACCAGAGCGTATTAGTAGAGTGCTGGTGAAGGAGAGGAAGGAATAACTCTGAAAATATGCTAAGGCAGCAAAGCCATGAAAATGCAGTTAGACACGGCAGTGACTGCATTGATTATGCCAGGAATGATTTAGCAGAGGTGTTTCACACTTGCCATTAAACAAAGAGCCGTAATGGGGTTTAAAATGTACTCAGTTTCTACTTGCTCTATCCAGCTTTAACCACAGAGGTGTCTCTTACATTATTTCTTCATATTGGTTTGTGGGAAAAATCCCTGGCTTTTTGTGACAGGACTGTTTTTCCTCTGGATTCAGCAATTGTAGAACTTTCTGTTTTCGTCTTGTCAATCAATGACTCTCTTTTGGTTAAACCACATCTTAAAATTGACCTTCTCCAGGAAGCTTTCCTGATTAATTGTATTTAGTTACTTCCTTTTAATATCTTCCATTTGTGAGTGAGCACTATTTTAACTAATATTTCTGATATGTTGGTTTGAAATGCTTAAAATATGTAAGTGTATATATATGTATATATATATACATATATGTAGATAGATATAGATATTTTAAACTTTCAAACCAATGTGGATAGTAATGTAATATATACTTAGATTGTGATAGGGTATTATTATCTTCATAACTAGATCATTGACTCTGACTAAACCAGAATTTTTATTTCTTTTATACACATAAGTATTATGTCATTTTGAATATAGTGTACAAAAGTCAGGTGACAAACCCTGCAGATTCAGTAGGAGGTATTTGTTTCTGACACAGATGAAAAGGAAAAACATCCGAATACCCAATGTAGGTTGGTCATTTTCCCACTGCCTTGAAAAGGACAAGTGTTATAGCATTTCTTTTTTTTTCATCCTAATTATACAAGAGACTGTTCTTTATGTATGCTCTAAGAGAAATAAAAAAGTAAAAATCTAACCTGCTGTCAAGCAAAAGTAGCTTTCATTATTGAAATTATATGACCAAGTATGTTAAGACAGATTTAAGTAAAATACACAATTCTAAGAAGTGGGAAGAAAATTGGGCTACTCTCAATTGGGCCTTGCTCAAGCCCCCATCTCCTTTAAAGCAGCCTTCTTTTTGATTCCAGGATAAAATTCTACCTAGTGTCATCTACAGCCCTACTCTTCACTTCCTAACACAATTCCTAATTAGAATGCACATATATGGTGGGAATTCAAATGACTAAATCATCCCTATGATTACTAACTATATTAAGTTTCTATCACTTCTATTAAAAACAAAACAAAGACTTGCTGGCTTAAAAATACATACACACACAAATTTATTGTCTTAGTGATCAGAAGTTCAAAATCAGGGCTGAGCTCCCTCCAGTGGATCTAAAAGAGAATCTCCTTGCAGGCTTTCTCTTATCTTCCAGAGCTTCATTTCTTGCATTCTTTGGTTCCCAGCCCCTTTTCTATCTTCAGAGCCAGTGGGAAGCATCTTGCTTCAATCACCAAATTGCCCCTTCTTGTGTCTGTAGTCCTATTTCCCTTGACCTCCCTTTTGTAAGGATACCTATGATTACATTTTAGACTTACCTGGAAAACTAAGGGTAATCTCCCCATCTCAAGGTCATTAATTCAATTACATATGCAAAGTCCATTTTGCCTTATAAGGTAACATTTCCAAGTTCTATATTTTAGGGTAATACTAGACACTTCAGGCATTGTGGTGGGATAGTGGGGAAATATATTTTTGTTCTCAGGGTGGGAGCTATCTTTTAGGATCCTTTGAATCACATCAGTTCAGCAGTTGCCTTATCTGCCCACTTATGCCTGACCTAAGCAATATCATGTTTATTTAAACTTTCAAATACTCATCATGCAATAAAACATGTGTTTTCTATTCTCAGGAGTGCTGTAAAACTTGGATGTGGGCTGTTTATAATTTCAAGGCAAGTCTTTAGTTTCTCCTTTCTATGTATAAGATGTTCTGTATTTTCTTGGGCTTCAAAATTACTACAGATGGTGACTGCAGCCATGAAATTAAAAGACAATTTCTCCTTGGAAGAAAAACTATGACAAATCTAGATACCATATTAAAAAGCAGAGATATTACTTTATCGACAAAGGTCTGTATAGTCAAAGCTATGGTTTTTCCAGTAGTCAAGTATGGATGTGAGAGTTGGACCAAAAAGAAAGCTGAGTGCCAAAGAATTGATGCTTTTGAACTGTGGTGTTGGAGAAGACTCTTGAGAGTCCCTTGGACTGCAAGGAGACCCAACCAGTCAATCCTAAAAGAAATCAGTCCTAAATATTCATTGGAAGGCTGATGCTGAAGCTGAAGCTCCAATACTTTGGCCACCTGATGCAAAGAACTGACTCACTGGAAAAGACCCTGATGCTGAGAAAGATTGAAGGTGGGAGGAGAAGGGGACGATAGAGGATGAGATGATTGGATGGCATCACTGATTCGATGGCCATGAGTTTGAGCAAGCTCCAGGAGTTAGTAATGCGCAGGGAAGCCTGGCATGCTGCAGTCTGTGGGGTCACAAAGAGCTGGACATGACTGAGAAACTGAACTGAACTGAATTGAGGTATGAACTTCCTAGCTTTCAAGTCCTTCCGAATATACAGCCAATAGCTCAATTAAAGCAAGAAAGAAGATAAAAGTTAAATGTAAAGGTTAAGCTTAGTGCTCAGCTGTTCAGTAATATCTGATTTTTTGCCAGGCTATGGAATTTTCTAGGCAAGAATACCGGAGTGGGGTGCCATTTCCTATTCCAGGGTTTATTGCCGACATAGAGATCAAAGTCTGTTGAGTCCCCTACATTGGCAGATGGCTTCTTCACCACTAGCACCACTGGGGAAGCCCTAGGGTTATATATATATATAAATATATATATGTTATACATATATTTTACATAAATATGTAAAACATTTATATAATGTAAATATGTAATTTTTATATATTTATAGAAATGTAAAATATCCCTTGGACTACAAGGAGATCCAACCAGTCCACTCTGAAGGAGATCAGCCATGGGATTTCTTTGGAAGGAATGATGCTAAAGCTGAAACTCCAGTACTTTGGCCACCTCATGCGAAGAGTTGACTCATTGAAAAGACTTTGATGCTGGGAGGGATTGGGGGCAGGAGAAGAAGGGGACGACAGAGGATGAGATGGCTGGATGGCATCACTGACTCGATGGACGTGAGTCTGAGTGAACTCCAGGAGATGGTGATGGACAGGGAGGGCTGGCATGCTGCGATTCATGGGGTCACAAAGAGTCGGACACGACTGAGCGACTGAACTGAACTGAAAATATATATATTTATACATAAATATATATGTGTGAAAGATTCCTTTTAATTTTCCTACCAAAAGGAAAGAGTTATAGTTATGCTTTTCCTAACATTTTGTGGTTTGTCATGGGACTTCAAGCAAACTATTGTCTGTTATTCTGATTATATTACCAGATAAACTTATTATGAGATTTACATAATTTAACAACATCCATTATGGATAGCTAGTCTCATTAAACCATGTAAACTGTGACTATTTATTGGATGAAACAGAGATTAAATGTTTTCACTAGTATAAAAGATTTGCCACAAACTGCATTTTTTCCTGGATAGGAAGATTTAAAAAATGATTTTTTTAAATGTATGTAAGAAACATTTTATTTTACACAGTAGACTAAGAAACAGCAAGAGTTATGTAGGAAAATAACTGGTTACATTAAATGTGAATGAGATAAAGTACTCAATATATACTAAAAAGAATAAAGAAAATATTCTTCATTATTGAAAATGGTGATCAAAGAAAACGTCACGTTGGTGAATAGGAGAAAATGACACAGAATATTCACTTAAAATTTTGAGTCCAAGTGAAAAAAGAAAAGATAGAGTTTCATTCAAATGCTCAGGACATTGTTAACCTTGTAAATTATAATTGCAAAAATATTCTGTTTAAAGCAGAGAAGGCATGAATACGTAGCTTTAGAGATACATGATCAGAGATGATGGACCTCATGAGTCTAGGTACAAATCTGTACAAGTCAATGGTTTGAGTTCACTGAATTGTTGAGTTGCTCCTTACTTTTGATTCATTATTTTTAGAATAACATGGATATTACTGATCATTTAGGGATATTATGATATGTGTTTTGATTACTTTAATAAACGGAAGGTCTGGGTCTAATGACCAGTGTATTCAAATTGAAGACATAGCTTAGATCTTGCTTGTTTCATAAACTGCAGTTGCTAAAAGTAAGTTCTGTTTATCAAACTACAGAACCCTTAATGGAATAACTGAGTCACCTAAACTAACTTTTTCTGTAGCTTTAAAAAAATAAATATATATATATATATACATACATATGTTAGGACTAAATCATAGGCTAGTGCTCTCACTAGTGACAAATGAATTTATTAAGGCTGTTGACTTTTTTTTTTTAACAATGATGGTTTGAATTTATATTGTCTACATTAAAATTATTGGTACCTCTAGTTAAAGTGCTTGGATCTATAAAATTATTTTGGTATATTACAGGATTTTCCCTCAGAATGAGGATTAGTTTTATTCAAGCAAATATTTACATAAGGATTTTTGTGAGACTGTCTCTGTTTAATTGATTATCATCCCTCCTAGTATTATAGTACATATGTTGTTGTTCAGTTATTCAGTTATGTCCTACTCTGTGACCTCACGACTGCAGCTTGCCAGGCTTCCTTATCCTTCACTGTCTCTCAGAGTTTGCTCAGCTCGTGTTCATTGAATTGATAATGCTGTATAATGATCTTATCTTCTGCCCCTGACTTCTCCTCCTTCCCTCAATCTTTCCCAGCATCAGATCTTTCCCAGTGAGTCGGCTCTTCCCATCAGGTGTCCAAAGTATTGGAGCTTCAGCTTCAGTATCAGAACTTCCAGTGAATATTCAGGGTTGATTTCCTTTGGGACTGACTGATTTGATCTTCTTATAGTCCAAGGGACTGTCAAGAGTCTTCTCCAGCACCACAGTTAGAAAGCTTCAATTCTTTGACATTCAGCCTTCTTTATGCTACAGCTCTTACATCCATACATGACTACTGGGAAAACCATAGCTTTCATTATATGGACCCTTGTCAGTAAAGTGATGTCTCTGCTTTTTAATACACTGTCTAGCTTTGTAATAGCTTTTCTTCCAAGGAGTAAACATCTTTTAATTTCATTGCTGCAGTAACTGCAGTGATTTTGGAGCCCAGGAAAATAAAGCCTGTTACTATTTCCTTCCCCGCCCCCCCCACCCCACCCCCGCATCTATTTGCCATGAAGTCATGGAACTAGATGCCATGATCTTACTTTTTTGAATGTTGAGTTTTAGACTAGTTTTTACTCTGCTCTTTTACCTTCATCAAGAAGCTCTTTAGTTCCTCATTGCTTTCTGCCATTAGGGTTGCTATCCTCTGCTTATCTGAGGTTATTAATATTTCTCATGGAAATCTTCATTCCAGCTTATGATATAGCTTTATAATTCATAAATTTGTAGATATTTTTTCATGTAATTAGGCATTATTAAGAATAGTCACACATTTATACAGAAAGCCATTCCCTACTCCCTGGAATTCACATATACTGGGGAAGAAAAGGGATTTTGTGTTGCTGTTGTTAATATTGGCAGAAGAATATTGTATTGGAAATAATAATTGTATTGTGCATTTGTTAATGTTTTATTCTTGGAATTTCAATGCTGTTGTTTCCTATTTATGAAATGTGAATTCTAAAATACCTCTCTTAAATCAAGAACTTTAAAAAAAATCAGCGATTTCAATTCTGTTCAATCTATCATTTGTATATCAACTTTCATTATTATCATGGAAGTTAGATATGAGTATCTGGTATGTTTTTACTTCAAGGAACAGATATTGATTTTTGTCTTCCACACTTAGGTTCTGAGGAGAAGGCAATGGCACCCCACTCCAGTACTCTTGCTTGGAAAATCCCATGGACGGAGGACCCTGGTGGGCTTCAGTCCATGTGGTCGCGAAGAGTCGGACACGACTGAGCAACTTCACTTTCACGTTTCACTTTCATGCATTGGAGAAGGAAATGGCAACCCACTCCAGTGTTCTTGCCTGGAGAATCCCAGAGATGGTGGAGTCTGGTGGGTTGCCGTCTCTGGAGTCACACAGAGTCAGACACGACTAAAGCAACTTAGCAGCAGCAGCAGCTTTGGTTCTGAACATCAGCTGTAATATTCAGAGTGAGTAAATCTATACCCATTACATAATTCTATCACAGTTCTGTGGTTGATCTTACCTGATCAGGTTGGCTAGATCAAGAACAAATGTGGTGCTGGTAATATGTACATAGGCATTTTTCATCATTTGGGCAAATAACTTTGTATTTTAAAAGTAACTAATAATTTTCAAAAACATTTAATGTATGCTCAGAATTGGAACCGTGTATAAGTTTCTCTCTGAAGCTATGTTGAAGCTTTTTGAAAGGACTGCAGTATTTCCTCTGTGGTAATTGGAATTTCCTTCTTTTTCTATGAAAACAAATCTATTTAGATTATCTTCTATCTTGAGTAAAATTTAGTAAAATTACAAGTTAATGGAATACTATTCATTTTATTTGAGATTTCAGTGGTATTAGCAGAGTTGAAAAAATAGTTCTATATGACTTTAAAAAAATTTTCTCTCTGGCAATTATTTTTCTTACTTTTGACATTTATTTATTTTTCACTTTTACCTTGTTTTTAAATTTTAAATAATTCATAATTAATTTTATTATTTATTTTTGGCTGTGTTGTGTATTTGTTGCTGCTCAGGCTATTCTCTAGTTGCAGTAAGTGAGCTGCTCATTGTGGTGATTTCTCTCATTGTGGAACATGGGCTCTAGGGCCTGTGGGCTTCAGTAGTTGTAGGACATGGGCTCAGTTGATGGGGTTCCTGGGCTCTAGTGCACAGGCTAAATGGTTGTGGTGCTGGGGCTTAGTTGCATGTGGGATATTCCTGGACCAGGGATCTAACCTGTGTCTCCTGCATTGGTAGGCAGAGTCTTTACCTCTGAGCCACCAGGGAAGCCCCTCTTTACTCTTAATAAGTTTGATTGATGATTTACTTATTTTACTTTTTCAAAAAAAAGGTTACAAAATTTATTATCAATACTAGTTTTTAAGTTGGTATTTTCTTTCTTTAAATTTTTATTGCATTTAAAAAAAGTTTTTCTAACTTTTAAGTCAAATATTTATGTTTTTATTCTTTATAATATTAATATTACTTAGATGTATACTCTCAATTCTATAGCACCTCTAAAATAGCAACAGCAAAGAATAATATCTAGTAATTCAATAAAGGAAATAAAATGGAACCATAACAACACTCAACCCAAAAGAATTAAAAGGTGCAAAAAAACAGAAAGGATAAAGAGAAAACTAACAACAAAATTATAGGTAAAAACCAACTATGTCAATAATTCTACTAAATATAAATGTTCTAAAGACCCAAATTAAAAGACAGTAATTGTCCAATTAGTTAAACTAAGGCTCAACTATATGCTTTCTGTAAGAAATGTACTTGGAATGAAAGTGAAAAGTCAAAGTCGCTCAGTCATGTCAGATTCTTTGCAACCCCATGGAATTCTCCAGGCCAGAATAATGGAGTGGGTAGCTTTTTCCTTCTCCAGGGGATCTTCCCAACCCAGGGATCAAACCCAGGTCTCCCATATTGAAGGCAGATTCTTTACCAGCAGAGCCACAAGAAAGCCAAAATGTACTTCAAATAAAATATATGTAAATAGGTCAAAAGAAGAAAAAAAAAAAAGGGAAAAACACAAGCCATAAAAACACCTATCAAAATAAAGCAAGAATGGTTATATTAATATCTGTGAAAGAAATTTCCACCAACTTTAAACATATGCTGACTTATGTCTAATTCTTTGGATCCCATGGACTGTAGCACATCAGGGTCCTTTGTTTTCCACTATCTCCCAGAGTTTGCTCAATTTCATGTCCATTGAGTCCCTGATGCTATCTAACCATTTCATCCTCTGCTGCCCCTTTCTCCTCTTGCCCTCAAATCTTTCCTAGCATAAAGTCTTTTCCAGTGAATCAACTCTTTGCATCAGGTGGCCAGAGTACTAGAGCTTCAGCTTGAGCATCAGCCCTTCTAATGAATAGTCTTTAAAAAAACTTTAAAAGATTCTTTTAAAATATTTTAAATATGTATATACCTAATTAGATAACTTTTAGTGTTTGAAATAGCTCAACTGAAATTCCATCACCTTCACTAGTTTTGTTTGTAGTGATGCTTCCTAAAGCCCACTTGACTTTGCATTCCAGGATGTCTGGCTCTAGGTGAATGATCACACCTTCCTGGTTTTCTGGACCATGAAGATCTTTCTTGTATAGCTCTTCTGTGTAGTCTTGCCACCTCTTCTTAATATCTTCTGCTTATGTTAGTTCCATACCATTTCTGTCCTTTATTGTGCTCATCTTTGCATGAAATTTTCCCTTGGTATCTCTAATTTTCTTGAAGAGATCTCTAGTCTTTCTCATTCTATTATTTTCCTCTATTTATTTGCAGTGATCACTGAGGACGGCTTTCTTGCCTCTCCTTGGTATTCTTTGGAACTCTGCATTCAAATGGATATATCTTTCCTTTTCTCGTTTGCCTTTTGCTTTTCTTCTTTTCTCAGCTATTTGTAAGGCCTCTTCAGACAACCATTTTGCCATTTTGTATTTCTTTTTCTTGGCACTGGTTTTGATCACTGCCTCCTGTACAACGTCATGAACCTCCATCCATAGCTCTTCAGGCACTAAGTCTATCAGATCTAATCCCTTGAATTTAATTGTAACTTCTACTGTATAATCATAAGGGATTTGATTTAGGTCATACCTGAATGGTCTATGGTTTTCCCTACTTTCTTCTATTTAAGTCTGAATTTGGCAATAAGGAGTTCATGACCTGAGCCATAGTCTTCTCCCGGTCTTGTTTTTGCTGACTGTATAGAGCGTCTCCATATTTGGCAGCATAGAACATAATCAATCTGATTTTTGTGTTGACCATCTGGTGACGTCTGTGTGTGGAATCTTTTCTTGTGTTGGAAGATGGTGTTTGCTATGAACAAGAGTGTGTTCTCTTGACAAAACTCTGTGAGGTTTTTACCTACTTCATTTTGTACTCCAAGGCTAAATTTTCCTGTTACCTCAGGTAGCTCTTGAGTTCCTACTTTTGCATTCCAGTCCCCTTTAATGAAGAGGACATCTTTTTGGGGTGTTAGTTCTAGAAGGTCTTGTAGGTCTTCATAAAACCATTCAACTTTAGCTTTTGCAGCATTACAGGTCAGGGCATAGATGTGGATTGCTGTAATACTGAATGGTTTGCTTTGGAAATGAACAGAGATCATTCTGTCATTTATGAGACTGAATCCAAGTACTGCTTTTTGGACTCTTTTGTTGACAAAATTCTTTGCTAATGTCAAAGAATGCTCAAAGTACAGCACAATTGCACTCATCTTTTATGCTAGCAAAGTTATGCTCAAAATTCTCCAAGCCAGGCTTCAACGGTACATGAATCTTGAACTTCCAGATGTTCAAGCTGGATTTAGAAAAGACAGAGGAACCAGAGATCAAATTGCCAACATCCATTGGATCACCAAAAAATAAAGAGAGTTCCATGAAAACATCTACATTTACTTTACTGTATAAATCAAAGCCATTGACTGTGTGGATCACAAAAAACTGTGGAAAATTCTTCAAGAGATAGGAATACCAGACCACCTGACCTGCCTCATGAAAATCCGTATGCAGACAAAAACCAACAGTTAGACCTGGACATGGAACAACAGATTGGTTCCAAATAGGAAAAGGAGTACGTCAAGGCTGTATATTGTCACCCTGCTTATTCAACTTATATGCAGAGTACATCATGTGAAATCCTGGGCTGGATGAAGCACAAACTGGAATTAAGGTTGCCAGGAGAAATATCAATAACCGCAGATACACAGATGACACCACCTTAAGGCAGAAAACGATGATTAACTAAAGACCCTCTTAATGAAAATAAAAGAAGAGAGTGAAAAAGTTGGTTTAAAACTCAACATTCAGAATACTGAGATCATGTCATCTGGTCCCATCACTTCATGGCAAATAGATGGAGAAATGATGGAAACAGTAACAGACTTTATTTTGGGGGAGGGGGCTCTAAAATCACTGCAGATGGTGACTGAAGCCGTGAAATTAAAAGATGCTTGCTGCTTAGAAGAAAAGCTATGACCAACCTAGGCAGAATATTAAAAAGCAGAGACATTATTTTGCCAACAAAGGTCCATCTAGTCAAAGCTATGGTTTTCCCAGTGGTTATGTATGGATGTGAGAGTTGGACTATAAAGAAAACTGAGCACTGAAGAATTGACGCTTTTGAACTGTGGTGTTGGAGAAGACTCTTGAGAGTCCCTTGGATTTGCAAAGAGATCCAATCAATCAATCCTAAAGGAATTCAGTCCTGAATATTCGTTGAAAGGATTGATGCTAAAGCTGAAACTCCAAACTTTGGCCACCTGATGGGAAGAACCAACTCACCAGAAAAGACCCTGATGTTAGGAAAGACTGAAGGTGGGAGAAGAAGCGGATAACAGAGGATAAGATGGATGGATGGCATCACCGACTCCATGGACATGAGTTTGAGTAAACTCCGGGAGTTAGCAATGGACAGAGAAGCCTGGCATGCTGCAATCCATCAGGTCACAAAGAGTTGGACATGATGGACTGACTGAACTGAATATGATAACTTTAAAACTGTTGAAGCAAAATTTGACAAAATAGAAATTAAAAATAGAGGTTAAATTATATATTTTAATATACCTTTTTCACTAATTGAATGGTCAAGCCTACTGAAAATCAGTAAAATTTAAAACATAAACTGTCATCCAAATTAATTTATTTTTTTAAATCATTCCACCTAAAAGTAAGAAAATATACATCTTTTTTAGTTCACCCAGAATATTTACCGAGATAAACTATATTTTGGAATATGAGTCTGTCTTAATAAATGTAAAATAATTCAAGTATTATAAGCTATAATTTCAGACCACATGAAATTGTGAAATAAATAACCATAAGGTATATGGAAAATTCTGAAAGAGATGGGAACCAGACCACCTAACCAGCCTCTTGAGAAATCTGTATGCAGGTCAGGAAGCAATAGTTAGAACTGGACATGGAACGACAGACTGGTTCCAAATAGGAAAAGGAGAACGTCAAGGCTGCATATTGTCACCCTGCTTATTTAAATTCTATGCAGAGTACATCATGAGAAACGTTGGACTGGAAGAAACACAAGCCGGAATCAAGATTGCTGGGAGAAATATCAATAACCTCAGATATGCAGATGACACCACCCTTATGGCAGAAAGTGAAGAGGAGCTAAAAAGCCTCTTGATGAAAGTGAAAGAGGAGAGGAAAAAGTTGGCTTAAAGTTCAACATTCAGAAAACAAAGATCATGGCATCCCGTCCCCTCACTTCATGGGAAATAGATGGGGAAACAGTGGAAACAGTGTCAGACTTTATTGTTTTGGGCTCCAGAATCACTGCAGATGGTGACTTCAGCCATGAAATTAAAAGATGCTTACTCCTTGGAAGAAAAGTTATGACCAACTTAGATAGTATATTCAAAAGCAGAGACATTACTTTGCCGACTAAGGTCCGTCTAGTCAAGGCTATGGTTTTTCCTGTGATCATTTATGGTTGTGAGAGTTGAACTGTGAAGAAGGCTGAGCACTTAAGAATTGATGCTTTTGAACCGTGGTGTTGGAGAAGACTCTTGAGAGTCCCTTGGACTGCAAGGAGATCCAACCAGTCCATTCTGAAGGAGATCAGCCCTGGGATTTCTTTGGAGGGAATGATGCTAAAGCTGAAGCTCCAGTACTTTGGCCACTTCATGCAAAGGGTTGACTCATTGGAAAAGACTCTGATGCTGGGAGGGATTGGGGGCAGGAGGAGAAGGGGATGACCGAGGATGAGATGGCTGGATGGCATCAAGGACTCAATGGAGGTGAGTCTGAGTGAACTCCGGGAGATGGTGATAGACAGGGAGGCCTGGCATGCTGCGATTCATGGGGTCGCAAAGAGTTGGACACGACTGAGCAACTGAACTGATATGGAAGATCCTCAACTTTTGAAACCTAATACTAGGTCACTTTCCTTATAGTTATCTTAAGTTTGAAGACATTTCAACAATGTTGTCTGATTTCTCCATCATACTAAAGTTTAATAATCAATAATTAGAACTTAATAACCAAAATATGTCTGGAAAATCCCCCAATTTTTAGATTAATAACTCCTCTATAATTATTACTATAGGTCAAATAAAAATTAAAGTAAAAAATGAAAGTACTTGAATGAATGTGAAAAATGGAGTCATATAAAAATTTGTGAATGGAGCTAACTAAATTTGTATTTAAAGGGAACTTGATAGCACCTATATCCTATATTAAAAAGGTAGAAAATTCTAAAATCTATCTTCCAGCTTCCTTACACTAGAAAATATGAGCAAATTATACCCAAATAAAGCAAAGGAAAGGAAAAAAAATTAAAAAGTATAAATTAAGAAAGGAAAATATAGAAACAGAGAAAAGTAAACTAGAAAACAGAAAAAATAATCACAAATTCCATGAATCCAAATGTTGGTTCATTGAGACGATCAATAAAATTAAAAACAAACAAATATACAAAAAACTCTTCCTAGACTGGTAAGAATAAAATAAATTAACCGTATAAGCAATGATAGCAGTGACACATTGTAGATTCTAGAGCTATTAGAAATAATGAGAGAGTGATTATTATAAATAACATTATATCAGAAAATTCCTTATACACACAAGCACATAATTCTCCAAAATAAAGAAATAACATATATCTCTTTTTGCAGACAGAAAAGGGTAAATAGTTTTCAGCTTATTTTATGAGGCTAGTACTACTTAGATGCTAAACCAGACAAAGACAGACAGGGAAAGAAGACTACAGCCCAGTATGCCTCATGAACTATATATGTATATACTATAATTTCTTTATATATATATATATATATATATATAATTTCTTTGAAGTTCATAGCCTTTTTAACTTTGGTCCACTGGTAGTTATGAGAGGAAGGGTCTTCTCCCCTGGAACCAGAAATTGGTATGCAATAATATTTTACTAGAGGAGATGGAATGATAACTTTTTAGTTTGCATAAGTGTTTTATTTTATTCACTAGTTGGAGTGATAGAAGGTTTCACTACAACTATTCTCTACATTGGTGTCTTCCATGAAAGTCTCAAAGTTAGTGCCTTTCAGTTTGTATGAGTGCCACTTTCTAAAAGGGCAGGAAATTGAAATCAGACTTTCAACTCTGATGAAGCAGACCAACTTTTCCTGATGGTGACCTTAGGCATGAAGAAGTTTCAACAATCTGGTCTGATTTCTACATCTTACTGAAGTTTAAATTTGCCACAGGAGATACTTTTCCTGTGAAAATTTGGGGAGGAATGAATAATATAAAACTCTTACTCAAAGGTCCTAATTCCAATGACTGAAGTAATGATGTATTCTTTTTGGACATGTCGCTTGCTACATCAGTTTTAAAGGATATATCAATTAAATACAGGACAAGATTAAATGGAACGTAAATGTTAAGTTATCAACCCTTATTATGTGGTAAACTTTGGTAACTACAATAAGAATCCTGAGTTTGGTACTATATGCCATAGAAACTGAAACTTTTATGTGAAATTCAGCAAGAATGTGAGATGAGCAGTAAGTATGATTTATTTTCTACAGTAAGTGTGGTTAACTGGAGGCAACACAGGAAGAAACAACTTAAAGTTGAAAAAGTAAACTATGACTCTCTTTTCTGTTGTCTTGTGCTGACCCACTGAAAGCTCTGGTCTAAATATATGGACCCCACCACAGAACAATAGAATTTTGTGCCTCTAAAAACTCTCGTATGAAAAATCGATTTAAACTTTCCATTTACTTTTATCATTTAAACTTCAAGGTCAATATCAACAAAATAGAAGCCACTTTGGTGTCCTATTCTACTTTAATATTGTGTATGGTAGTGGTCAAGGATTTCTAATGCATTTGGTGTGGAAAATAAGACTGGACAACCTTAGCATGCATAAGCTGTGACTGACTCCATGAGAAGCAGCCCTGAAATGTATTCTACACACTGAAAGGATTTTAAAGGACTTTGGAGTCTTTCTGTAGCACAAAGCTTTTCCTCTGGTCTTAAGCAGTTTGGTTGACTCTGTAAGCTTTGCGTCAAACAAACTGGGACAAAACTGTATCTCTGGAGGACAGAAGAAAAATCTTTATTATTTAAAGAGTTACAGAGAGTACTTCTAATTCTGTAGCCAAGGCAGTACTCTTCTTTATTCTCAGTGCCGATGTCTTACATCTTTATTAGTATGAAGAGGTTTCCAGGTGGTTCACTCCTTGTTGTTCTTCTGATATCCACAGATTCAAGATCTAGAAAAGAATGGTTATATAGGTTAGTAATGCACACACAGCTTCAACTTGCTAAATGGTTAATGCCAGTACTATAAACAGAATAAAAATTTTAAGTGTCTTAAGTATTTCAGAAGTGTTCACTTTTAAATAAAAAACAGTTACCTGAAAATAATGTACTAATAGCTATTTGTTAAATCAAAACACCTAAAGAATAATAAAAATTAATTTTCCTCCCAGTAATGCTTGTGCTCCACAGTAATGGTACTATATCAACTTCTAATAAACACTTTAAATTCTAGTATTTTATTAATTTAAACATTTTCAGTAGCTAATATGCATTTCACTGTACCTTTAATATGAAGAATAATTCCATTTTTCTTATGAAGTAATAAGCTACATAACAGCAACTTTCTACAGAGCTCAACATAGTCCATCCACAAAAATCTGAGTCTAGTTAAAGGCAATTCTTCTTTATACTTCCTTAGAATAATATATGTAAGGGGAAAAAAAAAAAAAAAAGATTTAAGCCAAAAAGGAAAAAAGAGCAAGCTTTAGATAATTATGAAAATGCTTTTAAAATGTTTTTGAAAAGCACAAAAGCTAAAAATTTATTATCATTTGACCAAAAACATAAATTTAAAGGTAAAGATTAAGGCAAGTTGGGTTGCTCCAAAGCCTAGTTTTGTGATTAGTAGAGATACTTGCTGGGGTGGGTTGCTCATTTCCAGAGCCCTAGCAAATCACTGGGGCTGCTTTTCCTGTCATTTGCAGGTTGCATTTAATAATCAAATGATACTTTGGGTCCTGCATGGGGAGAAAATGACTACGTTCCTCATGGGGTTTACGCCTCTTGTGCCTTGTATTACCCACTCGAGGCATACAATAATCACCCACAGTATGCAACTGAATGATCACATCGACTGTGTTTTATAGCTAGAAACACCACAGGACAACCTTTCTCACACATTTTAGACTCAGGGTGGCAAATTGAGCTCAGAGTAGTCTCACAAATCATAGCTGAAATGCATTTGTTTCTGAAAGTGAGATGAAACGAGCCCAATGTTCATTCCCAAAGACTTAATGATACTGATTTTAATTTTTCTTAAAAGTTAGTTAGGTGATAACAAAAAATCATTTTCTCCAGGTTAGTTTATATTGAAGAAATTTTAAGATGACAAAGATTAATGTTTTATAGCTATGCCTAAAAACATGTGGTTATAGATATTTCAGGTACCTATTTTCAAGGAGAACCATTTCATAAATTAATAGTATCATTTAATGATCAATATAGACTTGCTGCTGGGATTAAAGTGTAACAAATCTTTATGTTAATAAAAGTGACAGTACCTTTCATAGGTAATAATGACAACTGGACTCAGTTCGAACTTTAAATCATTGAATAAAATTTTATATTATTTGTCTAACCCATGTCACATCAGAATTCCTTTCTCCCCTACATATTCCTGAGATTGGCTTAATAAATCTTTTCTCTCAGAATATAGGCTTTCAGTATTTATTTTAAACACTTGCTTTCTAAGTATTTGCTATACTTTTGTTCCCTTTACCATTAATTAGGCACATCAGTTGTGTCCAGTGTTTGAAATACGGTACCCGGGACATCCTTTTTTCTAATACACCGTAAGAGAATTCACCTGATTTTCTCTGCAAAAAAATACCAAGTGTTGGGGCTTGATATATTGTTTTGTTCTGCTCTGTTGTCTAATAATATGATAAACTTCTTTCAGCCTTGAGATAAGCTGAAAGAAAAATGAAAGGTCTGGAAGCTTGGCAACACTGGGAATAGAAAAAGTCACCTCGGAATTGGAATTTTGAGTCACAGACTGAAAAAGCTTGAATCTATTTGCCATGAATTGCACAAAGGAAAGGCAAAAACACCTTGTGAAATATGTATCTCACTTTATATCGAACACATTTTCTAAATTTGAAGAACTTGACAGATTCTACTCAGATTCTTTTCTTGTCAGTAGCAATGGTGTTGTCAACTGCTACTGTAGCAGAAACATTCTGTTGTGATTTTCCTGCCTTTCTATCCCATCAATTAGCATAATTCAGGTGAAGCAATTAGAAATACCTGAGTGAGGAGACCTTTTTGCCCATCAATCAGCATTTTCACCAAACACCTTCTAAATATCTTGTACTCTGCTTAGAAAGAGACAACTCTCACCATCCCCAGGAGTTAGCAATCTCATCATTTCATCATGCCCTGCCAATATATGTGCATTTTTTCAGTTAAAATAATCAAGATTCATGGACTCTGTTGAGGTAGAAAATAATTCTAATTTGAATTAATAATCTTGGAATTTAAAAAAATCTTATTTTCTGTCCTTTTCATTCATTTTCTAAATCTTACTTTTATTCTCCTTCTCCTTATCACCACTGAACACTCACCACTTGCAAGTCCTTTTTTGTACTCCACTTAGAGATTCCTTTCTCCATCTTCTGCTTCCAGGACATTCTTTCACTTTTTCCACAATCAAGAATTGCTCAAGAAAATAATAAAATGAGGCTGATGTGGTCACAACTGAGTGAGTATGGTTTGACATCTGGTAAATTATTTTTGTTGCTTCTATTTTTTTTTTTCAGTTTTCTTTCCAGACTCATGATTACATTCCTAAAACTGTCTATAGAAAATGAATAAGACATGCTGCCATCTCTCAAGGACCTCAAAATAAGTTTGGTGAGATGGATATGTGTTTTCATAATTATAATGCAGTGAAATAAATATAAATAGAGTATCCGT